>NW_020438944.1:215690-282266 GCF_000699045.2 Agrilus planipennis
CCAAATGAACCAGTATCATATCTTATGTATTATGACGTAAATAATTTATACGGTTACGCAATGAGTTTTCCGCTTCCTGAAGGTGAATTTGAATGGGTAAATGACATTTACTCCATCGATATTGATAAAATTTCAGATAATGGAAAATATGGGTACATATTCGAAATTGATGCACATTATCCAAGCACACTTCATAAAACACATAAGGATTTACCATTACTTCCAGAACATTTAGTTCCTCCAACATCTACATCAAAAACACCTAAACTATTAACAACCCTTTTTGATAAAAAAAAATATATCATTCACTATAAAAATTTAAAACAAGCTTTAAATTTAGGAATCAAAATTCAAAAAATACATAGAATATTAAAATTTAAACAATCTTGTTGGTTAAAAAAATATGTTGACCTGAATACGAACTTAAGAAAGGCTAGCAAAAATGAGTTTGAAAAAAACTTTTACAAACTAATGAATAATGCAGTTTTTGGTAAAACAATAGAAAATGTACGAAAATATAAAGATATCAAATTAGTAACAAAATGGTCTGGAAGATTTGGAGCCAATTATTATATATCTCAACCAAATTTTCACAGTAGCATAGTTTTTGACGATAGTATTGTAATCATTGAGATGAATAGGTTAAATATAAAATTTAATAAACCGATATATGTAGGATTTTCGATACTTGACATTTCAAAAACTGTATTATACGACTTTCATTACAATTATATTCAAAGGAAATTTTCTCATTCGGCTAAACTACTTTACACTGATACAGATTCACTTATTTACCAATTCTTTGTAGACGACATTTACCAACACATAAAGAGCGACCTGCATAAATTCGATACATCAGACTATCCTGAAAACAATATATACCACATACCTTTAACAAATAAGAAAGTGCTTGGTTTAATGAAAGATGAAAATAATGGTAAAATTTTTGAGGAGTTTATCGGTCTCAGATCGAAAATGTATGCCATAAAACTTTTTTGTACTAAAACAGAAATTAACGAAGTAATTAAAAAAGATGAAGATAGCGTGGTAAAAAAAGCTAAAGGAATAACAAAAGCGCCACTTAAGAAAATTACGTTTGATGATTATTTTAAATGTCTGTTTCACAACAAATTAGTAGAGATTAATCAAAACGTAATTATTTCAAAGAAACATAATGTATATACAGTTAAACAACGTAAACTTGCACTCAGTCCTTATGATGATAAAAGAATAGTAAACGCATTAACAACGGATACGTATCCATGGGGATATAATTTTAGATAATTTTTAGACTGCTAAGTATAAAGCATAATTTATATAAAAAGAAATTAATCATATATTTATGTATATAATATGTTTCAAAACAAGTGTATCGTTTGCTTGTATATAGGTACCTTCGCATATTTATTGTAAGGTTTGTTGTATGTTTTAGAATACGTAAAACTAAGTGTAAATAAATAAATTTAGCTATAATTGATTGTATATAATAAGTTATCTCTATTCCTGTTTCATTCATGGGTAAAGTAAAGATAAAATGAGACACGTTTGATATATAACAAAATACATATGTATGTATGTATTGATAACTGTAATACGATGTATAAAATAAATTATTTCTGCTACTATTTCTTTTTATGACCAAAGTGCTAATAAAACGAGATGAACCATCGGGACAGTTATTTTACCAATAAAAGAATTTTATTTCCAAAGTTCATGTTGGAGGGAAAATTCAAGTTTAAACTGGCATAGCCTTGTCCACGCTCCATTTTGTTTCGACATTCTTGCGACATCTATTGAAAAAATTCAATAGACAAAAAAACAATAGCTGCAAATTACACACACTTTTACACCTAGTGTCATTAGAAAAATTATTCAGGAGTGTGTCAAATGATTTCGATGAAAGCCCCAATCATTTAACCGACTTGTGGGCGATTTACATACGCATAGAGTTGAGTCAGCTCTACCCTTTATTTACAGCGGCGTAGATTACGCTGGTCCTGTTTGAATAAAAGATAAGCGTGGTCGCGGTAGTAGGTCCATCAAGGCATACATTGCATTATTCGTTAGCTTTGTCACTAAGGCATGTCATTTAGAATTGGTAGGAGATCTAACTACTGACACATTTTTAAACGCTTATGGCAAGGACAGGAAAAGTAGCTCACATATATTCAGATAATGCAACTATTGGAGTTAAACAGATTTAAGGTTCTAAAATGTAGAATTAAAATTATACAAGCTGACATTAGTTTCCTCAAGAAATTTCGCCGTCAGAATGTTGTACCAAATTTCATCAAGATAGATATTTCTAAAAATTGTAAAAATAAAGTTTTAGTTTTCAAAACCTCCCAACGGAAATGGATTTCTTCAGAAATTAAGTTTCACTTTTGTAAACGTAGTAAATTAGAAATAGAAGCATATCAACTTCATTTAAAACTCACTAAATGATTAAATGAAGATGAAATGAAAGAATGGGACAATTTTCAAAGATATTTATAACGCCTCAGAAATTTCAAATTCTTTAACAAAATCTTGAATTTAAACAAGAAATTTAAAACCTTATGAAACCAAATCGATACCAGTTTAAAATGTTTTGAAAATGAAACATTACTACATCACGAATCTTCTGAGACTTTCACTCAAAAAGAATTTAAACTTTTGGAAAAAGACTTAAAATTCAATTTACCGTTTAAGAAACCTCCGATGGAGGAACTTATATCAAGTATAGAAAACACTATTAAATATTTTCTAGAATCCACGAAAAATTATGTTCGNTAAAGTCGTTAAGGATTTCACAAAAACAACCTTTTTCAAAAAGTCCTAATTTTTATAATATAATTGAAAGCCTCAAAAGTAAGAATTGTTTTTACGTGAAAGCCGATAAAGGCAATTCCCTTGTGATCTTAGATAAACAAGAATATTATAAAAGAACTCAACTTGTTGTTGATACCGGTCCCTATATTCATATTTAGAAAAAACTATTACTAAAGTTCATACGGGACACAAACAATATTATAAAATTTTGCCCTAATGTTATTCCAAAAGATATTAAATATAAAATATCGGTTGTTAATCCCATATTGCTTCGTTTATATTGTTTACCTAAGATCCACAAGCCCGGTAAATCGAAGAGACCAATAATTTCAGATATCAACTCACCAATTTACTTGCTTTCAAAATTTTTAACACAGGAATTTAACTCTTTACCTGAAACTTTAGATTAATTTTCAATTGAAAACTCATTAGAATTCATTAATATGTAATCTACATAATATTAGAACCAGGGGAAGTCTTGATTTCTTTTGATGTTTGTTCTTTATTTCCTAGTGTTCCGATCCCTGAGTCTTTGAAATATCTGGAAAGACATTTAATCAATAATAACATTAATAAAGATAAAATGGAAGAGTTTTTAAGATTAACTTCATTTTGCATGGATAACACATTTTTCCAAATAAATCAAAACTTTTATAAACAAAATGAAGGTACAGCAATGGGTAGTAGTAGAACCCCCATTCATAGCAAATTTATTCATGAACAAATTTGAAGTTGAATTTAAAAAACATTACAAATATTTTCCAAGACTTTTGGTACGTTACGTTGACGATATTTTCGCAGTTTTTGATAGGAATAAATATAACATTAATGGATTTTTAAATGAACTCAATTCTAAATTCAAAAGCATTAAATTTAGAATGGAAATAGAAAAGAAAGAACAACTGGCATTTTTAGATGTTTTAGTTGTTAGAAATAATAGTAAATTAGAAGTTGACGTTTTCAGAAAAGAAACTAACACGAACCGGTTCATTACATCTGATGCTGATGATACAATATTTGTAAATATTTTAAAATTATCCCAAGTATATTTTACGGCGGCCGAGATGTTCAGTATTTTGGACTTTACCTGGACATTTTAGGAAGCCTTTGTTTGCATATATTTGTTTGTTTACCGATAGTTCTAGCCGTAGTTTACTGCAACCCTTAGTCCATTGTATAGTTAAGTTCATCTATACCCCTATCATAAAGTCTACAATAGTCAGTCGTTCTCGGAACTATTGTCATCAAAACATGTATCACAGTATCAGATTTCTAACAATCAGTTTTTAAACTTTTCCTCCCTAAAGTTAAGTTATTTTTCTTCATATAAATAAATATTCAACCAGACTAAGGAACTAAAGAACAGCTAACGCTCGGAAACCAAAAATAGTAGCTTATTATATAGTAATTGTACCAAAGGTGGTGTGAACTGCAACCATCAACTATGCGCTAACTATTACGTTGCAAGAAGAACAAAAAGATTGACTGTATTTTTTCAACTTAAATATATCTGGAATAAATGCATTTGTCATATCAAGACGAACACTGATGAGCCTGGCAGACACATAAGGCGGATTTTTTTTTAAAAACTAGCGTCATAACTAGTGGAAGCTTATCAAAAACGTAGCATTCAACAGCGTGCTGTCCCTTCTTCGACAAAAAGCGGCTCCGTGAGATTCACGATATGCAGCAAGTTATGCATCAATCGACTGCTAAGCGCGATCGCTGCGTCATGTCCTAGAAAGCATGACAAAAAGTGCCAAATAAATGCCATAAGTGTAGTAAATTTGTTTGTCAGCAACACCTCAGAACTTACTGCATTGCACGCAGAACAAATGAATCTGCTGAGGAATCTGATTTCTTTTTTTTAAGATCTCGGCTATATCAAAAATAAGTAGTTTTAAGAGACATTAGATTCTTTTATGTTTTTAATTGTTTAAAGTGAATGTTGTGTTCTTGATTTTTTATTATGACCATAATGTAGCGAGCACGAGTGTGTTTGTGTGCGATCGGGCACACGTGTGCGTGAACGGCTTATCAATTCGCCGACTAGCCGCGGGCGCCTTTCTTCATGTGCGCCGTATTTGTAAATGTGTGTGTCGTACCTGCGTTCTGGAAAAGTAGTTAAACAGTTCAAAGAAAAAAATAAACTATCCGGACGTTCCAGAAGGTTCCCGAAAGTAAACAAAAAATAAATTGACCGTTACAGAAGTGACTCCAGAAATAACTTGACAATGATAGCAGTGAAATAAATAGCGCAGTAAATAGTGATATATCAACAGTAAAAAAACAGTGTAAATAAATAGCATAATTCATAACATCAGTTAGTGCTATTTGCGAACGTATCATTTGCGAACAAATGAGATTTAGTGCGACTTGCGAACAGCAATAAGTAGCCTTGGGTTGACCTGGAAATTATAGTTTTATTTGCAGACAGTAAGTTATTTAGCCTCTGTTATATTCGCTCCGAGTGTGACTGCAGCGCCAGACTAAATATGAACTACGGGAGGCTATCAGTGTATGTTTTTATATGTTTGTCAATAGCCAAAGAAAAAGTTCATTAAAAAAATGTTATAAAGAATANACAACTGTACTGTTAAACGGATTGGTGTAATTGTCAGTAAATATCAGCCTTGACTTTGTGCAAGTCTTGATGGAGTTGTCATTGATGACGGTTGTATTTCTAAAATTATTGAATTTAAATGTCCTAGTACCTGTGAAAATAAACCGGTTATCAATGATGCTGATCAAGTTAGTAACGTTAAGTATTTGGAATTTATTAATGATAAGTTGGAGATCAAAAAATCTGATGTTTATTACACTCAAGTTCAAGTACAAATGTACGTCACTGGCATGAGTGTTTCTGATCTGTTTGTTTTTTCACCAGTTGAAGATGGCTGTTGTTTAATAGAAGTCCACAGAGACGAAGAATTTTTAGAAAGTGTTATTTTGAAGAGCAAGAAATTCTATTTCGAGCAATATTTGCCAGCTTTGTTTGCAACAGTAGCAACTGCTGATATTAATAAAGAAAATACTAGTAATAAAGATAAAAATACTGACAATTTAGATAGTAGTGTTAACTAGATAATTTTTACAGGGCGTTGTTAAATACATAATACATAAGAAAACAATAAATAGTAGTGATCAGGTGTAATTCGTCTCACCTAATAACATGGATTCTTTTCCCCAACAGATCCTGACGGCATTTAGGATGGTCAAACAGATACTCCGGTAGACCCAAAATAAACTAACAGTTACTAACAACCAATAAATAAACATTAATGTACTCACCGGGGGTTGCCTTCACCCCTAGCTCAGTTGGACCATAAGATTGTACAAGTATCCAATATATTACCAGTTTTGTTTATACGTATTTCTATTCTTCGACAACTAGCTAGAGTCACCCTAAAATAAGTAAGGCTTCCCTAGACGCCCAACCCCCTTTAGGGACTAGCATCTCAATGATCGGGTGTGGGGCACTTACATGAAGCTACCCTCGCCACCAGAATCATGTCATTCCAGTAGCCCGCAACACCCCTAATTGCGAGTAACCCCACTCGAAGGAACCACGGCTATTTTGGCCGGGCAACAGTGCACCAGGGGTGAAAGCATGCTATTTTTAATTATATTTCTGTATCAATCTCGATACACACACTTCGTTCGCTCACGGGGCGAAACCAACACAGACTGCCTATATATTTCTTATTCTTAGATTATCTGTTTACAGTCTGATTATGTATTACCTATGGGTCTACCCAACCAATAAACAAATAACCTCATTCATTCGAAACCATCAGCCTTTCCAACCAATATATAGAATGTAGAGATAAAGACTTTATTGAACGAAAAGAATATTAAGAAGATATTAGACTAAAAATCGTAAACAATGAATATNTATCTCTCTCCTGGCACTCGCCAGTCTTGTAACCACATTCTATTAATAAACGTCATATCTTTATACTATGCATACTTGATTATTTAATATAACATCACATGATGTCAGAATTAACGTGAATATTGCCTGCAAAAAGACAGGAAAACAAAAGTAATAAAGGATGGCAGGAGATCAGGATGTGGATAATTCAAGTGGTGATCGTGAAGCCGAAGAAGGAGTTGCAGGAATACGACCTCCGAAAAACATAACCTTAACAAGTGATATGAACACCACGAGGAAACAGTGGATACAACAATTCAATTGGTATTCAACAGCAGTACAAATGAATAAAAAACCTCCAGAGGTACAAGCAGCAACACTGTTATCCACCCTAGGCTCAGAAATAATTGATATTTTTAACAGAGTTAACCTTTCGGAGCAAGAACAAAAAAACGTTGCAACAATCAAAGAAAAATTTGAAGCATATTTCAGCCCAAAACTGAACGTCTCATTCGAAAGGTTTCATTTTTTCAAAGCTGTACAAGGAGAAAATGAACCTTTTGATTAATTCATAAAAAGGATGAAAACATTGGCAAAGACGTGTGATTTTGGCACATTGGAAAATGATTTATTAAAGGATAAAATTGTGTTTGGAATTAAACACAATCAAGTTAGGGAAAAACTGTTAACCAAACACTAAACAAAGCCACAGCAATATGTAAAGCTAGTGAACAGGCGTTTAAACAATTAAAAGAAATAGAAAACAAAGAGGCCGCAGCAATTCAAACAGTAAAGAAGAAAAATTCAAATTCAAGTGATGACACTTTTAAATGCAAAAGGTGCGGTTCTACCCTTAAACCTCGATCATGCCCGGCTTTCAATAAAATATGTGCTAAATGTAGCAAAAAAGGGCACTTCGCATCCCAATGCTGATCTAAAGAAAGAGAAAAAGTCAGGAAAAACAAGAACAAGAAAAATAAGATCAATGTATTAGAAGAAGATAGTAGCACAGAATCGAGTGAAAGTAAAACCTTGTATGTATGCGCAGTCAAAACAACTGAATCAAGCGACTGGTATGAAACTATAGCAGTTAAAAACATACTCATAAAGTGTAAGCTCGACACAGGGGCTCAATGTAACCTACTCCCAGAAGAAGTACTTACCAACCTGAAGGCCGAAATTCAACCTTCACCTACAAAAAGACTAGTAAGTTATTCAGGTAACCATATCCCAGTCCTCGAACAAACAATATTGACCTGTACTGTCAAGAACATAAAAGTAAAAGTAAACTTTAAAGTCGTTAAGGATAAAGTTTGCCCTATTCTTGGCAGACAAACCTGTGAATCATTGAAACTTATTGGTAGGGTTGAAACGCTATGTACAGATAATAAATTATTGTTTGAAGGCTTGGGTTGCCTTAAAAATTTTGAATATGACATTGATTTAGTCAGCAATCCAAAGTTTACAATAAAACCCCCAATAAGAATGCCTCATTCATTAAGAGCCAAGGTAAAAGAAGAATTAGACAGGATGACAAAATTAGAAGTAATAAAACCAGTTAAAGAACCAGCACCAGCAGTAAACCCTATAGTAATCATTAAGAAAGGTAAAGAATTAAGAATATGCATAGATCCAACTGATGTAAACAAAAATTTAAGAAGACGTCATTACCCTCTAGTCAAAAAAGACGTCGAGTTTCATTGGGACAATGTTCAAAACCAAGCTTTTATTAATATAAAACAAAAACTAACGTCCCCGCCAGTACTCAAGCTTTACGACGTTGGAGCTCCGGTGACTATATCTACAGATGCCAGCTCAAAAAGTTTGGGTGCTGTTTTATTACAACAGGGACATCCAGTAGCCTATGCAACCAAAGCACATCTAGTCAACAAAATTACCCTCAAATAGAGAAGGAAGCGCTAGCAATTAAATTTCCATACGAAAAATTTCATGAATACATAAAGAAGTTAACAGAGGAAACCGACCACAAGCCACTGGAAACAATAGTAAAAAAGACCCTAGATCTAGCTCCAGCAAGACTCAGAAGAATCCTTTTCGATATCTTGCCATATAATCCAAAAGTAGTGTATACAAAAGGTACAGACATACCGATTGCAGATACACTCAGTCGTGATTGCATTCATGGTAATTTACTACATGGAAAGGAAGAACTAGAAGTACTGATAGTACTTAATATGTCAAAAAATGTATCAGAAGAAATCATGTCAGAAACAGCAAAAGACAGTGACTTACAATTGCTAATAAATACATTCTCAAAGGATTCCCACAGGATGAAAAAGATTTACCTCATCAAATTAAGTTCTACAGCAACTTCAAGGAAGAGTTAAGTTATTACAAAGGAATCGTCTTCAAGAATGACAAAGATTGTTCAATATTAGTAAGCAAAATAGGGACCATGTTGTAGAGCTATAGAAGCAGCTCATTAGCTGCAGCTCGCCCGCTCTAGCGTAAAACGTAGGTATGCATAAAATGGGCAAAAATTTAATCATAAATAGAACAAAATAATTCAAAATGGAAGCCAATCGTTAATAAAAATATTCGCTGTCAAAACGATTTAAAAGGGAAAAAAATATTTGATTCTGGGCATGTATTACATGTACCTACTAGAAAAAAAGCATTTAAATAATCCGGTTGTCATAACCGCCAATGTGATTGCTCAAACAAGCATTTCAAAAGTGTACAATGTCAAAGTAACAGTATGTATTAAATTGTTTATTACTTGTACCTGTTGTAATTAAATAAATTTTATAATCAGGAGAACTATGGGTCAGATGTTTAATGTGTAAGCTCTGGCACATAATGACTGTGCTGGGCCACAGTTTGACACCTGGATATGTGATTTTTGTAAGTAAATTATGTGATTTCTTCTATCTACCAAAGTAATTTGATCTCTTATAAAATAAATATTTATAATTGTTATTTTCGTACAAGATTTTATAAGTTTCTATTTGTAGTCCATATTTGAGTGCCTGTTCCATATTTACCATCTATTTTGATATTTTGTTTAATGCTGAATTTAATAATATATTATAATATTAAGAACATAAGATTGTTACTCAGCTCTTTAAAAATNTATATGTGTGATTATTTTGACGTCAATAAATGGTTAATTTTTTAATAGCTTTTTATTTTTGAGACAAAAACAAAATGGCAGCCCATATTTGGTTACTCTCCTCTAACTAAATGTTCCACTTTTGCAGAATAAATAAATAAAAATTCAATTAAATTGTATGAAGATAACTCAGGTGCTATTGCAATTGCTAAGTACGGCAACTACAAAAAATTCAAAGCACATCGAAGTGCAGTATCATTATATGAATGAGAACTATGAAAAGAAAATAATTGATATTGTTAAAATTGATGCAAAACTTAATTTAGCAGACATGTTAATTAAGCGTTTAGATAAGACAAAATAATTAAAGAATAGATTAGAATTTAGATTGATTTAGTTTTATAAAAAGTTATAATATTTAAGTTAAGATGGATTTAGTTGTAAAGTTATAAGATTATAAATTTAAGGAGGCGTGTTGTAATTAGGTAAATTTTATAATCTTATATGTATTAATTAAAATGATTCACGTAGCGCCATCTACCATTGCCCACGCAATCTACCTAATGTGTGCTCCATAATACATTTTTGCTGTTGTAAACTTCATCATCTGAACCTTTTTTAAATAAAACGGAAGCGGTATTGACAAAACAGTACTGTATGAAAATAAATAAAAGAAAAACCAAAATACTGGTATGCAATGGAAGAAAAAGTAGGGAAAGAGCGAATATAAAGATAGAAGACGAAAAATTAGAAGAAGTGGCTGATTTGAGATATCTAGGAAGTCAAATAAGTCAGGACGGAAAGAGTAGTAGGGATATAATGCAGAGGATAGCGCAGGGTCGAGTCGCCTTCAATAACAAGAAGTCACTTCTATGCTCGCGAACGGTTAATTTAAATGTTCGTAAAAGGTTATTAGAGGTGTATGTTTGAAGCGCGGCGTTGTACGGGTGCGAAACATGGACAGTGGGCGTGGCGGAATAGAAAAGGTTAGAAGCGTTCAAAATAAATAAATAGGAGGGATAGGTTGGTAGGACACCTTTTCAGACATAAAGGTCTAGTCAGAGACATATTAGAGGTAGAAACAGGAGTTAGGAGGGATAGAGGTAGACCTAGATTAGATTACTACTCGCAAATAGTTAAGGATGTGGGTTGTTCTAGTTTTAGGGAAATGCGAAGTTTAGCTCACAATAGAAAAGAGTACGTATTCAACCAGTCTTAGGACTGACGACCTTGTGATGATGATGATGAAGCTTGAGCAATTTGCCGGAAACTGCTTCATCCAAGCTATTAGAATTAGTCAACAGTGGGGCAAGCCATCCCAACGACAGTTGCAGCGGTATCAAATAGGGGTAAAAATAAGTGAAATGTTTCCTCCACCACCTTATCGTGAGAATCAGTTTTCAAATGTTGAAGTTTCCAAAGTACAATCTCTTGTTGTTCCTGATTCACTTGCTGGCTCACCTCTTCTAACTATGGCAAATCTTGAAAAAAGAAGCAACAAAGAGAATCTGAATCTCTTGCGACCTTAGTAAAAATAAATGAAAAAATAAATTTGGAGACTAAGGTAAATAAATTAGTAACTGACATAGTCGGTCTTCAGTCGTGCAATCAGATTTATTCTGTCGAAAATTTATTGCTGAAAACTTACATAATTTCTATGTAAGTGAGGCTTGCTGTGATGTTGACAAAATAATTAAGATTAGTTTTGAAACATTACATCAATCAAAATCTGATGAACGGCTTAAACAGCGAGTTCTGAGAATAACAGCTTGTAATGCACATAAATTAAAAGGTGATCGTTTTGACGTAGATAAAGTTATTTCTGGTTTATTAATTCCGAATAAAATCGAAACATCTGCAATGGCATACGGTAAAAAAATGGAAAACATTGCATTAAAAGAATATGAAGAATTAATTAGTCGTACGCATCAAGTTATTCAAGTCGGATTAATGGTTAATATGTATCAACCATAGCTTAATTGCTCACCTGACGCTGTGGTAGAGTACGGAACAAATTTTTGGTAAAACCGATTAGTTGAGATTAAGTGTCCTTACAAATGCGTATCAGTTTTTGGTCGAGAGAACAATACATGTAATGTGCAATATTTAAAATTTGACGAAAACGGTTCGCGATTGAGTGAAACTCATTCTATTTATACACAAACACAGGTACAAATGTATATGGCAAACATTGCATTTTGCGACTTATTTGTTAACTCACCTGTTGGAAGTGTTTTAATTACTGCAGCACGTGATTTCCTATTACAAAAAACTATACCAAACCTTGAAACATTTTATTTTAGTCATTATATTGAAAGATTAAAAAATAAGTTTAAACAGTGAACTTTATTTTACAAGTGCAAAAATAAATAACTAATATTTACGAATATTATTTGTTGGAATTACTATTATTAATATTATTTCCAGCTGAATTATTGTTTTGTACACTTTCATTTACATTATCAATCATAATTAACCCCTTAACCTTTTATGCAACATGATGTTATTGATAGACATTGTGAATAATTAAAAAAATTATCTAGATAAAAAAATAAATCAATAGAAAATCACATGCTACTGGAGAATAGTATTATTATTATTAATATTGCCCCCATTGTCGTATATGGAATGACGCCAACCTACACGAGGTTCGCCAAGTAGCATGCATCCACAAAAAATTACTGTTTGGTGCGGATTTCGGACCGGCAGAGTCACTGCTTCATACTTTATCGAAAATGATGTCGGTGAGGTCATCATTGTCAACGATGAGCGCTACAGATTAATGATAATCAATTTTCATTGACCCAAATTGAACGACATAGACGTGAACGACATGTGGTTCCAGCAGCAATTCTCATTGAACGATTTGAAGGCATGGTTGTTTCTCGCAAATGTGACGTGAATTGGTCACCAAGATCATGCGATTTGACCCCGCTAAACATTTTCTTGTGGGGTCAACATAACCCAGGACATCGCTCAAATTCAGCCGGATCTAATCACTGAAAATTGGACCTCTCGGAACAATGTCTTATTACATGCATAATGGCACACATGAGCCTTTCAAATTAAAACAAGAATAAAGAAGAAAGAAACCTCACACACAGCTTGTTTTATCGGAAAACGCATTACATAGATAATCAAGATGATTAGAAATGAAAACCAAAAATTAATCTACAACTCTTTCATAAAACCGACGGAATTTAAAGGTAATCAAATATGGGAACCTGAAGACAGGATAGTCATTGTGTGCCGTGACGTTAAATTTATGAGACAAACAGCCGAAAACGAAAATGATCCCCAGGTAAACTTGTCACTGCTTCGAAACATCCAATAAAGAAATCGATCCAAACGAATCAAGATGATCAGCAAACTGGGATCGTGGAGGTCCCGGCGCCAACTACTGGTTTGAAGCAATTACCATTGAGATGAAGTCCATCATGATTCACTAGAAAAGTGAAAGGCGAGATAAGTAGCTGAATGTTTTAATCAACAACCGGGTATCCACTTTTCACGAACTTTTGCTCCAGTTGCTCGTCCTGAATCTATTCGTTTTATGTCTCTCGCAGCTACATTCGACATAAAGATACGACAGAATGACGTCAGTAGTATATGATAACCGTTTCTGGCTCAAAGGAGCAGATAACTGACGAAACGTCTTCGATCTTAGATATGTAACTGTTAAATGTTTTCATGTGGTCACGTGATGTTATTGGCCGTAGGCGATGTCACTGAGTGTAAGCATTAATACATATATTGATTGTTTTTATACTGCAAAGAATGTGGATTTTGAAAAGAAATTATTTGGTGGAGAGGGAAAGAAGTAGGGATACATTAGGAAGGAGGAAGAAGGTGGTTGAGTTGGACAGAGTTTAAATGTTATGTCGATAATTAAAGGAAATGTTGCTAAGATTAACAATTTTTTATTTTGATGGTTGTATTCATACTAGAAAGATAGAGAGGGAAAGAAGTAGGGATACATTAGGGAGGAGGAAGAAGGTGGTTGAGTTGGACAGGGTTTAAATGTTATGTCGACAATTAAAGGAAATGTTGCTAAGATTAACAATTTTTTATTTTGATGGTTGTATTCATACTAGAAAGATAGAGAGGGAAAGAAGTAGGGATACACTAGGGAGGAGGAAGAAGGTGGTTGAGTTGGACAGAGTTTAAATGTTATGTCGATAATTAAAGGAAATGTTGCTAAGATTAACAATTTTTTATTTTGATATAAATAAAGTATATAAGTGCTACAATCAAAACATTGAATAATAAAATTACATTAATAGTGCTTACAACTTGTAAAAATAGGAAAGAATCGGTGATATAACACTTTGATACAGAGCCCTCCCTGTTTTCAGCCTCATGAAGGTGAGTCTATCGGCTTTTAATGTATTTTCGACACTGTCCATCTTTTTCAATCAATGCAAGTTTTACAGAGTGCAGGTTTTCCACGTTTTCAATGGTTTAATATTGTGCGGGTGGGTTATGAAGAGCAAGAAATACTTTCGCTAACGTCATTGGAAGTGAATCAAACGAATCCCGTACAACACTTCAAAAAGGTGCACACAAAATGGGGTCCTCGTCTGTTAGCCGATTAGTACAGCTTTGTCATATTTCTTTCCCGCAGACATGTAGAAGCTTTTACGGATGCCGAAATCGAGGATATAAACGATAAAATAGATAAAAAAGTGGGTCATCCATCGATTCGACTCAAAGGATTTGTTGCAAAAGCAATGGATATAGAAATACAAATGTAAAATTTATATCGTTATGTAAGAGAATAAAAATCTATTTTGTATTTTAATATGTTTTATTTGTTTAAATGAATTTATGTGTGTAAAGACAACCAATATTTTAATAAAAGAACATTTTTATAAGCACAAGTTGGTTCTACAGCTGTTTTAAATAAACGATAAGAACACAACGTTAACTTTAAAATCAGCTACTAGACTTAAGAGAGATGGACATTGGATGTCTTCGATGCTAACAAAGTTAAAATTAGGAAAGTATTCCAGTAACCACATTTTCTTTTGTAATCTCTTAACAAATACAACTGTTAACTCCATCAATATAGGATGAATACTATCAAAAATCGTAGAGTATGGAAGATCACCATCATCCCAAAATAACCCATGAAAATTTCTGATTAACCAAAGATTTTGACTTCTGTAACGAACTGGGAGGGCGTCCCAGGGAAATGGTGGCTGAAATGTGAAATGATAAATTGGTTCTTCTTTTAGCGCAACAATAGCTACTTCCTTGAAAACAAATCGATTCTCAAAACTTCTTGAACCAAGTTTGTAGACGGATTGTCACTGTTAAAAAAAGTTGTAAATTTACAATACATTTACAACATTAGTGTGTAGGAAAATTGCAATTCCTGGTACATGAGTTCAAACTTACAATACAAATGTAGAAATTTTGAGTTGTGTGCTCGTAAAAATACAATAGGAAGTTGAAATTTCACTATTTTCTTGTAATAACTAAACGCGTATTGTAATTTCGGCAATCGTGTTATACGTCACAATGAGACATTTAATGAGAAATTAGGTAATTTTAGTACATATCCACACGGAGAAAAAATAAACAATAGTTTGAATTCTTCTAGAAGTAGAGTTATTTATTCACAGAGTTTCTGACTTGCAACTGAAAGGTCGTGTCCTGCAACACGTGTTGCAGGACACGACAATTATATACCTATGCTAAACTTATAAGTTTAATAATATATTATATTTTTGTGTGAAGTACCTTTCTTGGTATGTACATACGTACATACATACACACATACATCATCGTTAAAATCGGATCATAAAAAAATTAATAATTCTGAGAATTTACTTATGAGTTCAAGAGCACAGAGTTATACTAAAGAAGATAAACAAATGACTGTAGGTGTCGATGTGTTTGTGTTGTGATCGGTCGTATTACTCGTGTTTTGTTTTCGATCATTCTCGAAGAGTGAGTGGGGATTGAGAATTTTATTTCAGTGTGTAAAAACTTCTAAACGTGAAAACAGCTTATTAGGCAGTTGATTATCACAATCAAAAAAGTTCTCGTTAGTTAAAGTTTGATTCAAGTGTTCTCCATATTGTGAAAAGTGTACATTACTAAAAAAGGATATATTCATAAAAAACAAGTAAGTATTCTGATTAGTTCATTAACATATTTACAGAGTGATAACTCAATAGATGTATAGCTCAATCATTGATTTCAGGAATCTAGAATCATGTTTTTTTGTGAATTTTGCAATTATTCCAATGTGAAATTAAATAATTATCTTAATCATTGCAAAATACATTCTGGTTTGATACGAACATTTATATGTGGTTTTCAACATTGTAAAAAAACATATACTGTTGTAACCTCTTTAAAAAGTCATGTAATTCGTTGTCATAATTATACGGGGGGACAAAATGCATCTGCAAACACGGTCAATAGTATTTCGAATATCAATCTCTCTTGTAATGTTTTATATTGCACTCAAAAATGTAATGGTGTTCAGGGAATGATAAAACATTTGAAGCAGCACATTCAAGAAAACACCACGATACAGTGTTGTTTTCTTAATTGTAAAAAAACTTATAGCGTTATAAATTCTTTTACTTCTCATCTTAGTAAATGACATCGAAACGAAACAATTGTACTTCCGTCATGTTCAAATTCTAGTGAATTTTTATCAAAAGAAGATGTTCTAATATCTGATATGGATATTATCAATGAATCATCTTCGGACGATGAGAATGATAACCATCAAGAGAGCATTTCAGATGAAATGTTCTTAACAAACCTAGCTTATTTTTTTCTTAATTTGGAATTTAAATTGTGTATGCCAGCTTCAACTGTTCAATTCATTGTCAGTGAAATTCTTAAAATGCAGCAACAAAATAACGATATAACGGGACACAGAGTTTTAAAATATTTTGAAAAAATTGGCGGGTCAACTGAATCAATAAAAGATTTTATGTTTAATTGCTTAAATGATAATCTCGTTAATAAAAGTCATAATTTATTTGGAACGTGCTACAATCGTAATAAGTACTATAAACAAACTTTTTCATACGTAGAACCAATACAAATTCCATTAGGAATTGTGAATGGTAAACAAAGTTTTTTCCATTACATACCAATAAAAAAAACGTTACAAAAATTATTTGACAATAAATCGCTTAGTGATAAATTAATCTTCAACCGTCCAAATAATGAAACTGATGTTCTAAGAGATTTTACGGATGGAATAGTCTATAAAGAAAACATTTTTTTTCGAAATAATCCTCATGCTCTTCAATTGATCTTATATCAAGATAGTTTTGAAGTAGTAAATCCATTAGGTCCTGCTAAGTCGAAATATAAGATATTAGCTGTTTTTTTAAGTATAGGGAATTTTCCTGAAATAGTTAGATCACATGTGAATTCGATGCAGCTCGTAGCGTTATGCAAAGAAAAAATATTCGATCATTCAAAAGTTTATGGTAAAATTGTGCAAGACTTAAGAGATATCGAGACTGAAGGGATTGAATTACCTTCAGGAGAAATAATCAAAGGTTCGTTAGTTTTTATAACAGGAGATAATCTTGGAAGCCACTCATTAGGCGGGTTCACTGAAAATTTTAGTAAAACACAGTATTTTTGCAGATATTGTTTAGTCTATCGAGATGTATTTTATGATGATAATGGAGTATTCCAAACATATCGAAATAGAACAGTTAAATCATATAAGAAAATTGTAAATTGTTTAAATAGGATGAACAGTAGATGCGCGCAAAAAAACCTAATAACAGACCACTCATGATAAAAGGTATAAAATTTAACTCAGTTTTTAATCAATTGAATTTCTATCATGTTTGTCTTCCAGGATAACCACCTTGTCTTGGCCATGATATTTTTGAAGGTATATTAGCTTATGATGTAAAATTATTTATTGATGACCTTATTAAAAAAAAATGGTTTTCATATAAATTATTAAACTACAGAATTGAAACTTTTAAATACTGTATAGAAGATAAGCGTGATAAAGCATGTGTAGTCATAAAAACATCAAAAAAGCTTTCAGGTGGTGCCTGTCAGTTATGGAATTTTCTGCGGTTGTTACCACTATTCATTTCAGATAAAATTCAAGATGTATATGATAGTACTTGGAAATGTATTTTATTACTCTCTGAAATAATAGAAATTATATGTGCGCCAGTAATTCATAAGTCTAATATCGCTTATTTGGATTTACTTATTTACAATTATATTTATTTACGTAAATCATTATTCCAAGAGCCACTTCGTCCAAAACACCATTATTTACTTCATTACCCTTCATTTATTTTGTTATTTGGACCTCTAATGAAAGTATGGACACTGCGATTTGAGAGTAAACATTGTTTTTTTAAACGCTGCATACGATCTAGCCGAAACTTTATCAATATTACTAAGTCACTCAGCATTAAACATGAACTGTTTCAATGTTTCATTCGCTTGGGAGGAGAAATTTCATGTGACATTAAATTAAAAAGTGAAATCAGATTTCATGCGAATTTATATAATGAAAATATTCAGCATGCATTAAAAAATATACCTGTACTTCCTGATACTGTGCAATGTAGTGAGTTAATGAAAAATGGTATATCTTATCGTACCGGAGATTATTTATTTATTTCTCAAGAAAGGTATCACTATAAAGTAGTTATTGGTAAAATTGTTCTAATATTATATCATGAACCAGATATATATTTTATGTTAGAGGTTTTGCAAACAAAATTCATACCTCATTTAGGCGTATATCAGCTGAGAAAAGTTATGAATTACACAAGTATATCATTCAATGAACTTCTTAGCTTCGAAAAATTACACGCTTACCTCATAAATTCTTTTTTATATGTTAAACCAAAGTTCGGATTAGTAAAGAATAATTTATAATATTAGTGAATTAATTGTTAATGACTTATAATAAATTAAAATGTATGTACCATATGTAATGTGGTGATTAAGATAATATATATAAACATTGGAAATAATTGCTGGTCTATGTATGTGAAAAATAATGAATTTTTTGACTGACTGCAAACAGCGCTAAATCACAATGGCATTGTTCAAAGTGTCTCGACACGATAAGCTGGAGAAGAAGTTGGTGAAAGCTTCGACAATAGATGAGCTAATAGAATCTGCTAAAAAAAATTACAACTATCAGCTGAAAAGTATAAGGTATTATGTGTTTCGTTAATTTTTGGTACAATTATTCTTTTTTGTGGTAGTAATATTACAAATCTTCTGAAACAGATTTATCTAGATGATTATACAGAAATCGACGAAGATGATATTTTGATGGAAGTAGCACAGCAAGCTAAAGAAAGTCTCACTTTGGTCATTGTACCAGATGGAATCCAATGGAACAGTAATTCACAACAATCTAGTTCTTCTTCATCGAATTGTAAGTATAATTGTATGATCTATCATTATTTTTCTTACGAATATTCATTTACAATCAATCGATAAAAAGCCAACTATTCACAAACAAATTGGTTATCATTGCCTATTGAAGTTTGAAGAACTATCATTGCCTATCGAAGAGCTGATTATTATGTTCAATTGTCATAAATAATTCGTTGGATATGACGTTTATTATCGACGAATTGCACTTCTGAGTAATTTTTTTAACACAGATGAATAATATTATGTCAGTAATATTTTTAATAAATATGCATTGTTATGAAATGTATTAATATAATTCACGTCATATGTTCAAAGGAATCTAATTAACGAAAAAGTTTTTTAAAATAATTTATTTATCGATATAAATTATATTTCTTTTATATTCAATTACAGTTGACGATTTGCCTGCTCAACCTTGTTCTTCACCACAACATCAGTCATGCAGTTCAAAACAAAATCAATGTTGCACTTCAACTCAAAGCCAAATGAATCATTTGGCTCGAATTTTTCCGAAATTGGGAAGTCAATTACAAAATGATTTACGGGATAAAAAATTGATTAATAAAAAATCTAGAAGATCAATGATTAGCGTAGTTGTCGATTATATGATGGCAGACTTAAAGGATTTTCGTCGTGGAACAGCGCAACTTATCAGTCAACAGTCAAACTTAGTGGTGAAACACTCGATAAAGGAATTGATACTCTGAGACAACAAATATATGATGCACTTAATTTTCGCAAAAGTTTATTGAAAAATGTATCACCACCATCTGTTGACTTCGATGAAATCGATAACAGAGGATCGATTACAAAACGTAATGAACAAGATGAGTATGGTTGTGTTGCATACATACCTGACTTACCTTCTTCAGAAACGACTCATTCACAAGAAGAAAAAAAGCTAAATTTATTAGAATTATGGAAGTCTTCAACAGATGTAGACGATACAATTTTAAATCTTATGGAAGAAACGTATTATTTACAGCGACAACAAATACATAAAGAAAAAGATATTACTCAGATATTAAATGATTGGCCATATTTAAATAATTATAAAGTATTCATGAACCATGTGAATCAACTTTTGGGCAAATCCAGTGATACAATTTGGCATGAATCTTTATCAACACTCTCAAAGCCAATTAATACATACTTCAAAACTGTGGAAATTGCTAGTGAACATAGTTCAAGAAATACAAAAAAAGGGAAAGGCAAGGCTATTAATGCATCTGAAGTAGATCAGTCAATTCGAAACGCTATTAAAAAGGCAAAAGCGTATTGTACGAGTTTCAAAAATGATACTCCACTTCAAGAGATAATATTCGACTTCATTGCAAAATTCATGAAAGAAGATATTAATTTCGTGTACTATTTTCTCAATGTAAGTTAATAATTCATTACCTTATCAGCGTAAATAGCTCTTGTATTTAGGTTAGCTTTTTAAAATAGTCATAAATATATTTTTTGATTTCAGGAAGAATTAGCCGATAATGATCTGCTTAACGAATCACCTGTTGTAAGTCCTATATTGCTTATCAGAGGTATGTTCAGTTAATTTACCAGATTTCTGTGTAAAATTAATCTTACATTTTTTAAAAAACTTGATTCCAGGTAACGAATTACATAATGTCAACAATCAATATGATGTTGTGGTGGAAAAGAAAGTAATAATCAAAGCAAATTCGTTCCTTCATGGTATTTTAATTACTTTTTTGAGTTATTATGTATTTGGATACATTTATCCAAAAGAAATTGAAGCTACATTAGAAACAATTCAAAGGTGAGTAACAGAAGATAAAGCAAATGTTAATCACATTTTAACTTATTATATAAACTAAATTTATTTGTGACTAGTCATATTAGTTTATAATGATTTTTTGTAGAATATATATACATATATAATTGAAGTTGCATCTGTTTCAGGTTATTTTTGAAAATTTCCCCTCAAGGAGGAAATAAAAGATGTGGAAAGAAGCGAAAGACAACAACGACTCATCCAAAAGTTATAAAATTTATTAATGAACTGCAATATTATATTAAAAACTAATATATTATATAAAATTATTGTCACAACCACGAGTTTATGTTGTCTTAATAGAAATTATTACGGCTGTAATAAAAAAAGAGTGTCTAAAAAAAGATTTGGGAAGTGTTGACGCACAGGCATTTAGTAACGAGACGTCAATATTGTGTTTCTACTATAATTATTTAGTAATACTACAAAACTATATGGTAGTAATATTACATCAATATTGTAGTTTTACTATATTTTTCTGTCAAACTGTTTATGAATATTACAAAAATATATTGTAATATCACTAAATATTTTTACAGATAAATATAGTAATACAACAATATAGTTTTATAGTTTTACTAATTAGTTTAGTAAAGAATTTATAGTAAAATTACAATAGTGATGTTGTATTATTACTAAACGGTTGTGCGTTAAAACTTCCTACATTTTTTTGTAAAATTCCAACAAAAATTTTTAACAGTGTAACGTATCACACTATCATGAATGATTAAACAGTAAGCTGCTGTTTTATCTGGTATATTGCGTTTAGTTTGAATTTCTAAACGAATATCGATACTTCCAGATTTCACAATTTCATTTTGATATCATAGCAGTCTACTATTACACGAGGAGCAATCGTTCGAAATTCCTTAGGATCGAATAAGGTTTCACTTACATTACCATAATACGATCGTTGAATATTAACATGCATTTCGTACGAAACAGCAAATCTGGAAAGATCAAAATCTAAATTCAAATTATCATACGGGTACATAGTGGATCCTAAGTGAACTTTACAATTTGTTAGGTTGCAGTGATCGAAAACACTTGAAAACCGAAAATAATGAAGCGAGGTTGTGAGAATGTGATTGGTTAAGTAAGGGATATTCATGTAGTTCCCAACTACGAAAAGAATGTTACATATTTGAATTGCGATCGATGTTACGTAATAATTTCAAACATTCAGCGTCAGCAACAGATACATGAGGAATTTTCCAACATATCTGATCCAAATGGACATCAACCTCTTCAGCCGGTGTTGCTGAGCAAAAGAGAGCATTATTGTCAGTACTGCTGCGAACTAGAACTAATTCTTGTCGTATGTTGAGTATTATTTTTTGAAAGTCTTCTCCAAACCCCAAAATCATACGAAGAGGAATACAAACGTTGAAGTAACCGTTTGTATCAATCAGATTTCTGGTATGAAGGGCAACTCCTTGTACATCACCTAGAGCAGGAGGCAACCATCCCCTATTAATGAGAGGTTTTCTTTCATTTTCATTGTTGTAGTGATCGTTTTATAGTAGTATTTTTGTTTGAATAACGTTGGGCACAGTTGTTTCGCGCAACCATGTTATAGTTTTCGTAAGTAAAGTCTTACTGTAACCCGCTCTCCACGGAAATTAACAAGATTACCGTCTTGATCAACTATTTTACGGGAAATGTAATCGATGACGCGAGTGTTGATAGATAAATATATAAGACGAGTTGAATTCTCTACAATTTTAAATCCGGGCGGTACATTGGGAAAGAATTGATGTAATATATGTTCATCTTGTCCTTTAGTAGCATCATTAGTATGTATGTAGGAGTTAGATACTGAAATTGCATTTACCTTGAAAATGTCAGCTACATGATCGGACTCCTCTTGAAGCGATGATAGAAGTTTATTTTCAAAACCCAATTTAATTGTGTACCGAAATTCGAGCCCGGAATTCCAAATTTGACGGCCGTTCAGTTGATATATAAGATTGAACAAATGGCAATGGCAAATGGATGGAATGAGGCGACGAAAATCGGGTACATGCAAGGCCGGTTAGAAGGACTTGTAAGGAAATGGTATGATAGTCTTTCGAACTATGACCTTAGTTGGGAGGAATGGAAACGAAAAATGCTACAAGCATTCCCTGATCACCGTGATTTCGCAACAACTTTAAGAACAATGTTGGCCAGAAGGAAGGAAGAGTCTGAATCGTGAAGCCAATATTATTTCAGTAAAATTGGTCTCAAGTTGTTAAATATAGAGAATTCAAATCACGTAGTATTAATGTTCCATCAGGCGTCCTACAAGGTTCACACCTAGGGCCTGTTCTGTTCAATATTTTTGTTAATGATATCACCTCAGTATTGCTGCTGTAAGTGGACTTAGCTGAAGCGAACGTAAATGCTTTGGTAGTGGAAAATTCTGTTCAAGTTTACCCCGTGCTTTTTGGACAAGAATTCCTAAACAAAAACAAGATTCTGGTGGCGCGGAAGGATGAGGTTCGCATCCTGGAGGACGGACAAGATGTCCTGCCAGGTCTCGACGCGATCCCTGCACGAAAAGTTGCCATCATAGCCGACGAAGATGTCGAGGTGCTGCCAAAAACCATGGGTTACGTACCCGTGACGAACAGACAGCAGTATCAAGGAGAAGTCTGTGTCGAAGGACAGGTAACAAGTTTACCATATCGAGAGCATCTTATCGTTAGATGCATAACTCAAGCGCAACACGGTTGTGTGGGAGTTTGTAATGTTTCTGATTTACTTGTTGTTTACCACAAGGGCTACATCGTTGTACACGGTAATCCCTGTGTAAAAGATAAAGAATCTTGTCGCGATCATGATAGTACAAGTAGAGTATTAGCAATAACGGATCCCGTAGATTATAAGCCTTTCACTTTCGAGGATATAAAGCCACTCGTTCCCCAATCTTTGGATACAAGTATTAAATCTCTATTATTGAAGTTATTAAACGAGTATCGCGATTGTTTCGCTACAACGACTAATAAATTAAATGTACAAAGGTTAAAATGAAAATCAATCTCAAAGACGACGACCCTGTAACGTACCGCCCTTATAAATTGTTATACGCTGAAAGGCAGCAGACACGAGAAATCGTAAACGACCTACTTGAAAACAAAATTAATCAAGTATCAAGTTCCGCTTATGCCAGCCCAATTCTTTTGGTAAAAAATAAAGACGGTAGTATGAGATTATGCGTAGATTTTCGAAAACTCAACGCAAAAACGATTAAGGACAAACACCCCTTACCACATGTCGAGGAACATCTTGATCGGTTGAAAGGTTGCAAATACTTTACAAATCAAATAGCTCTAGCAAAAGAATCTATTCCTATGATCGGATTCGTCACCCTTGACGGGCATTACGAGTATGTACGAATGCCGTTCGGACTCGTAAATGCACCAGCGGTGTTTCAATGAACGATTAACGAAGTTTTAGGGCCTATGCGGTTCTCAGTAGCTATGGCCTATATGGACGATGTTCTGATACCGTCGAAAAACATAGACGAAGGTTCGTCCCATTTGAAGCAAGTTTTAGAATTATTTAGGGAGTCAAATTGGACAGTAAAACTGACGAAGTGAAAAATAAACTGACAAGTAGACCGTTATTAGCGATTTATGACGCGGAGGCACTATTAGAAGTACATACCGACGCGTCTAAAATAGGTTTGGGAGGTATTCTGCTCCAAAAACAAAGGTATAATTCCCTGCGACCCGTAAAATTTTTTAGTAGAAAAACCAGCAAAGAAGAGCAAAGGTATCACTCTTATAAATTAGAGACCCTTGCCGTAGTCACCTCATTAGTTCATTTCCGAGTCTATTTAGTCGGAATTAAATTTAAAATCATAAAAATGACAAAGCGCAAATTAATTCCAAGAATAGGGCGTTGGTGGCTACTGATCACCGAGTTTGATTTCTCAATCGAATATAGGGCTGGACATTCTATGTCTCACGTGGACGCTTTAAGCCGAAACCCCGTATTTTCAGATAACGTTCAAAATTTAGATTGTATTCCCGTACTTTCAACCAACATTGTCGAAGAGGATTGGGCATTGTCGGCCCAATTAAACGACGAAAGGTACAAATACATACTCGAAGGTTTGGATCGCGCGCCGATAGATGCCGAGGAACGCGATCTTCATAAACAATATAAAATACAGCAATATCGTTTATATCGCCAGACCGAACAAGGATTACGTTGGGTCGTCCCGAAACTAGCACGAAACTAGCACGGCGACAAATTTTGCGATATTATCACGACGAAGCAGGTCATTTTTCTCTCAATAAGACTTTGGAAACAATTAGTAGAACATATTGGTTTCCGGGAATGCGACGTTATGTGGCAAAATACATTTCAAAATGTTTAAACTGCATATATAACAAAAAGCCGACGGGAAAGAAACCGGGATTATTACACCAAATACCAAAAAGTCCAACAGCTTTTGACACTATACATATTGACCATCTGGGACCATTCGTAAGTAGCAGCAAAAACAACAATTATTTGTTGGTTGTCACTGAGGCATTTACAAAACTTATTTTTCTCAAAGCGGTGCAGAGTACCAAAGTGGGCCCTGTACTGAATTTTCTTACGACAATTATAGATATGTTTGGGTCACCTAGACGAGTTATATTAGACCGAGGCTCTTGTTTCATCTGCAAAAAGTTTGTAGATTTTTGTAAAGACTCGGGTATAAAATCTGTTTTGAATGCCACGGCGTCTCCCAGGGCAAACGGCCAAGTGGAGCGCATGAACAGCATAATCTTAAGTTCAATAGCCAGTTCGCTAGAGGAAAGCGAAGACAAATGGGATAGAAACATATCCAAAATCCAATTCGCCTATAATGTAAGTAAAGCGACCGGGAAAAGTCCCTATGAATTACTGATGGGATATAGACCGCGCAATAAGGGTGATGCGTTCTTGGTCAACGAGGTGGTGGTAGACGTTACCGGAACAACAGGGTTAATAGAGACTATCGATGATATTCGTAACGAAGCGAGTACAAGTATTGCTAAGAAGCAAGAAAAAAGTAAGAAACGTTTTGACGTAAAACGCAAAGAAACTCCCAAGTATGAAAGGGGTCAGCTAGTAATGATCCTGAAAAATGTTGGGGCAAATGACGGAAAGAGCAAAAAGTTGCTCCCTAAGTATAATGAGTCCTTCATAATAAGAGAGGTGTTGCAACACGATAGATACTATATTGAAGACATCCTAGGCACGACGCGTGCAAACAAGTTCTACAGGGGTGTATGTGCTATAGACAGAATGAAGCCGTACCCTTGTGACGCATTTGACGATGAAAGCGATAACGAAAGCAGAGCATCAGAGAGTGTCTGAGGGACTTACTGAGCGTCCCAAATGGACTTAATGAATTGTGGAGGCAATGACGGACCGATGAAGAATTGGTCAAAAACCGATGACGCTTTAGTTAAGGATCAATGACGTATTGATTAGAATTGTTAACGTAAGGAGTAACCGCAAAGTTGTGGGCACTCAAACAAAAATCGTAACGAAAAGTTCGTTATAAATGATTAATGTAACACACATTAGACCTGGAAAAACAAAAATGTTTCTGTTCTTAGGACTAGAGTCCAGATGCGAGGTGCTGTAGCATGGCCGAAACTGTAAGCGATTAAAAAAAACAAAAATAACAATAACAAATCAAAGCGGCGTCGACGGGTCGCTGATTCATCTGGAAATATTAGTGAGTAGCTGACCATGAAATAGTATTTATTGTTTTGATTTTGAGAAATGTAATCTTACGGTCGGGAAGGCGACGGAAGGGAAGTCGTGAAATACTTGACTCACGTATGTTTTACTAGTGAGAGACAGTTTATGCACAGACGCCTTGTAGTCAACTTTTAAAATAAAGACTTTGAACTTGGACGAGAATATTTCTAACAAAAGGAAGTTCCTCAATGCGGCCGCTGTGTGAACTTATTCCATACAGCCAACTACTGCCACGTAGTCTGGGTCTGCGCGTTCTGTGACCGTAACCACATAACTGCCGAGTGCAAATCAAAGGACAAGAAGGATGCCACCCTTACTTGTGTAAACGGTAAAGGGAACCACCGCGTTACTTACCGCGGCTGCCCCAAGGTTCCCAAAAGAACCCCCCCTTCACCCCCACGCAAATTGTCAAGCCTGTTGCTTCTCAAGGTACAAGAACTACCACCATCCTCCGGCTACCACCTTGGAGAACCGCACCCTCCCCCCCCCCAAAAAAAACGGAACACAAGCACTCCTCCAGCTGCAGTTGCAACCCCAAGTTTGGAACAAAAACTTCAAGTCATTGTCCAAACCATGGTCGCCAGCATTGTCGCCGCCTTACAACAAACGACCGATGTCTAACACCGCCCAGCCCGACAATCCTCGCATTGTTACCTGGTATGCGCAAAGCATTAGAGGTAAATTGACTGAACACGAGCACTTCCTCGAGGATAAGTCAATCGATGTTGTTTGCATCACCGAAACTCACCTGTCCAAAAAAATCAAACCTTTCGTCCCGAACTTCTCATCCTACTGAAGGGACCGTGAAAACTGCAGTGTTGGAGGCGTCGCCATTCTGGTAAGGAATTATCTAAAGCACAGGCCACAGACTCATTAGAAACAGTCGGCATCGAACTTTCACCAACTTCCGGTCCTCTTAGGATTATTTCTCTCTACTCCCCCCCCTTCGGACAGACCTTTCTGAATTACCCCTCCTACTCCCCTAGGCGCTCCGACCATCATTGCAGGCGATTCCAACTCTAAACACGTCTCGTGGGGCTGTCGACAAACCAACAGTAACGGCACCTTTCTTCTTGACATTTTCGTCACAAAAAATGTCACAATTTCCGCCGATCCTACCGTCATTGACGCATTAAGTTCGGACAACCTCCCAGACCTAATTGAAGTCGGCCGCCCAATCAACAACACCCCAAACCCAACCACGTCAATAGATTGGCTACACCTCCGTTACACCCTCGAAACATCTCCATTCAAGTGCATTCCAATTCGCACAATAGCGGAACTTGTCGAAGCTGTGAATCTCCTGTCAAACGAGATTACCAGCGCAATCGAGCTCTTCACTACCTCCCGCCCAACGCCCACCAAAGACAGAACCCTACCAGCAGACATTCTTGACCTCCTTAAGAGGAAAAACAAGGCCCAACGTCTGTGGAATAGACACCACATCCCCGCCCACCATGCAGAAGTAAACGCCCTTCAACGAGATTTAAAAACTCGTCTCACCGAATTCCGCAGCGCATTCTTCGGCGACTATATCGCTCAGGCAGAAACACACCCCCGAAGCACTTGGAAAGTGATCCGTTCTATTCGTAAAAGAGCCCCCCATCTTCCGCCACTAAAACAGAACGGCTCCACCTATTCCTCAGACGAAGAAAGAGCTGCAATCTTCGCAGACACTTTATGCCTTCAGTGCTCCCCACTACCAAGCCCAGTGGATCTTGTCGACTTTCACGAGTGTACCAAAGCCGTCCCTCAGAACTTCGTGCCCCTAAATTCCGACTTCAAGCACACGTCCCCATGCGAAATCTTTCTCATTATCCGATCTCTGAAAAAGAGAAAAGCCCCTGGCGCTAACGGAGTTTTTAAAGTCCTGACACCAAAGCACATAACTGCACTGTGTAATATAACAAACCCAATTATGCGGCTCCAGCACTTCCCTTTGGTCTGAAAAGAAGCCACTGTCATCTGTCGCCCCAAAAAACGAAAACCGCTCAGGTCTCCCTCACGCTACAGGCCCATCAGCCTGCTCAGTTCGTTAAGCGAAGTAGTTGAATCCATCTTTCCCGAACGGCTCTTAGACCACGTGGAGCAAAACAACCTTCTCCCCGATTTTCAACACGGTTTCCGCAGGCAACACAGCACCGAACACCAACTTCTTCGTGTTACCGAACACATCTCCGACAATCTTAAAAAACGGCGTCACACTTCCATGCTACTTCTTGACGTCCAACAAGCCTTTGACCGAATCTGGCTACAAACTCATCGCCCTTAACATCCCATACTTTCCAGTTGGGGTTATCAGGTCCTTTCTCATAGACAGAAGCCTTCGGGTCCGCGTTGGCTCTGCTCCTTCTGCCAGTAAACCCGTCACAACCGGTGTCCCACAAGGCTCCAAACTATCTCCTATTCTGTTTCACCTATTTTGCGCGGTTATGCCCTCCCACACTTCAATTCTGACTGCTCTGTACGCTGACGACATTTCCATCATAAACTCTTCAAGTACCATTCTCCAATGCACAGCAAGAATCAATAGGTTTCTGCCCCGGCTCCTAAACTGGTATCGGTAATGGAAACTTTCCATTGACGAGACCAAATCCGAGGCAATCTTCTTTTCTGGTAGGCTCCGAAAACCTTCCTCCATCATTGTTAACAACCGCCCATTATTGGAGCAGTTCCGTTACCTATTTAGGCGTCGTCTTAGACAGATGCCTAAACTAGCAGCTCCACATTAAAGCGACCCGTAACACGGTTCTGGGTACATTCATTGCACTTAAACCTTTCTTTCGTAATAACACCATCTCCCAACAGACAAAAATCCGTACATTCAACGCTATTATCAGAAGCGTTTGCTCTTATGCCATTCCCCTCTGGGGCTGCGCCCTTCCCACCGCCTGAAACCTTTGCAAGGTACATACATGCGGATTCTTCGCTCCGCACTTAACTACCCCTGGTTCGTCAGAAACACCCAAATTCTGATTGAAACCGGTTTACCTTCTCTCCCCGAGGCTTCAATCACATTCGCGGCAAATCTCCGGACCTCAGTGTCAGGCCACGCAAACCCCGCCATCTCGGCACATCTCACTTCGCACCGAAACCCGACGACCGTTTCCGAAGGCCCTGTCACCTTCTACAATGAGCCACTTTCTTCTGTTCACTTCTATCTCCTAGCTTCGCTTTTAAGAGCGAGTGTCCATCCAGCACTTCAGAGGTGGACTACCTACTTCGGTTTCCTCCCCAATACTCCCTTTCACCCACACTCGTAACCCATTTCCCATTTTAACCCTATCCCCAATCCCCAGACTTCCAATTTCTCCCCGCGGGTGAGAAACCCACAAGGTTTATCTCCCCGCTCGAGGAGGGGCTTTAGTCAGTACGAATCCGACACTACCTCCCTTTAGGGGGTGTTCTTTTGAAGATTTCCCCTCTAAATCTAAATCTAAACAAAAAAAACTACAGCAATTTACTCTTGACTCGACTTTCGAACATCTAGTCTACCTACCCTCAGCAGCCAACAACTCCTGTAGCGGAAAGGTTAAAAATTTTCCTTTCAGGTATAGCAGCAGCCCAGCCGATTATTAAGTAAAGAAACCAATTTTTTTCCTGTGATTAATAAGAAGCAATTTTTTGGGACGGAGTACATAATGCACCTCTGAACTTATCCAACACACCACACCCAACCCAACTTGAAGTAACTTAAGAAAACTTTTTTTTCATTTTCGTGAACCAACACGATTTTCGCAAAACTACGTTCACTCTTGTACGTTTACCATTCTAGGAATAGCTACCCCTAAGAGCCTCGCACTCTTAGAGGGACTTTCCCTTGCAGATGCTATGACTTAGCGAGCAAATTTCAAGTCAAACTTGTTATTCTCAACAATCTTCATGTCCGAGGATACAGAGTCTAGAACTTTATCAGACGCCGTTCCCTCCCAGAGTCAAGCCAGGTATCCAGAGCCACCATCCGTCACCGCCTTAGATTCCTAGACGAATCCAAGGTTGAATTGTCAACTTCGTTAAGACAGGGATCTTCATGTCGTCCTTCTTGGGGTCGGCAAAGCCATCTCCATGGACGTAATTCAGCTCGAACTGACTCCATCGAAAGGTAACAAAATCAGGCCAATAGTGTCCGTCCGTTTGGACAGGTCATCCGCAAAGTTAATCATTGAACTTGGCAAACTCTGTGAGCTCAACGTTAAACTCGAGCCAAAAAGACCCACTAAAGACGTCCCTCAATGGCGGCATTGCATGATGTTCTTCCACGACCACTGCCACGCAGCATGGGTCTGCTCCATCTGCGGCCGTAACCACGATACCGCCAGATGTAAGGGTAAAAAAGCCGCCACTCCTTCCTGCGCAAATTGCAACCACTGTGCCACTAACCACGGCTGTCCCAAGGTTCCACAAAGAACAGCAGCAATTAAGAAAACCACTACTCCTCCCCTACAGCCTCTCCAAAAAACGCTCAGCTAGTCTCCGTCTCTCTGTTACTTCCATAAAGATGGCCCATCAAAATTTTACACCAGGGCAGTGAGATCAGGCCCCCCACCTCGCATCGTGTCACCGTCAAACAAAAACTCCATGTCTTCTTGCAAACGATGATCGCCGCATTGTCGTCGCTCTCCAAACACAGTCCAATGGATAAACCAGCCCACCCACATAATCTTCGAGTAATTACCTGGAAAGCTCAACGTATTAGAGGTAAACGGACTGACCGCGAGCACCTTCTCGAGGAAAAGTTAATCGGTATTGGCTGCATTATCGAAACTCACCTTTCTCAAAAAGTCTAACTTTTCGTCAGAACTTCACGATATCACTCACATCTGCCCCTCAGAATTATCTCCCTATACTCCCCCCATCCTAGCATGATTTTTCTGACATAACCTCTTCCTCCCCCAAACGATCCGAACATCGTCGCAGGCGATCTCAATGCCAAATACGACTCTTGATGCTGCCGACAAACCAACGGTTGAAGTCGCCTCCCGATACACACTAGAAACATCCTTCTTTAAATGCACTCCAGTTTGCACAAAGGCGGACTTCGACGAAGCTGTCAATCTCTGTTCAAACGAGATTACCAGCGCCATCGACTTCTCCACGACCTTCCGTCCCTACTTCTTTCTAGAGAATCCCCTTCCCGCAGACATTCTTGCCCTCGTCAAGACGAAAAACAAAACGTCCCGTCTGTGGCAAAAATGATCTCGCTCACCTAATCAAATTCCGCAGCGCCACTTTCGACGATTAGTTAAGTTATTTTAATTTTTCTTTTAATAGCTAGTCTCAGGTTAAACCATGGCGGAAAAAAATTATAGTGCCAAGTACAGAAGCGTAAAAGGATCATTTGAAGAAATCTGGCCCCTTACAAACAAAAAGCATAGAATTAAAGTTATAATAAATAATGTTGTTAGCAAAGTTGCAAACACTGAAGCTGAAAACACATATTACGACGATACCTCGGAATGTTTTATAACCATGGGGGATTCATCAGACCAGGGTTGAATCATTTTCTTCACCTGAAGATGCCAAATACGCTTATTCTGCAAGTAAATTAAAATAACTGTTTTATGAATTTGAAAAGAACAGCAACGTTATAATTATGAAATATTTAATTAACTTTGAAATATGTTTTAAAGTCTAAAATGGTTTTTTGAGTTTCTTTAAAACTTCACTGCGTGACAATATTTAACACTGATGATGTGCCACTGAGTAAAAGTTCGAATAGATAGTTTTGAGCAATATTACGAAAAATGTCTGTCGGATGTGGCGGTATCCCGCCTTTCGTTCTTTTGGTTCTTCTTCTTCGAATGAAATGAACTTTTTTTTTGCTAATTAATGTTTTTTATTTACACTATATTTACATTTAACTTACCATTAAACTAACGATAAACACTTTTTGCATTAATAAATTGGATTTTTGATTGATATAGAATGGTTGTAATTGTAATTGTAATGACTTGAATTGAATATTGATCGTTGGATATGAATTGTTGGTTATGAGTGAATTGACTATGAATTTTTGAATATGAATGCTTTTCATGCTTTAAAATTTTAGTATTTATAATAGATAGGTACTGAAGAAGCGACACGCCCTAAACAGGCATCTTTTGGGGTAGGTAACTGGCCTTACTAGTCTTGTCTTCTGTGAAATACCGAACCCCAATAAATTCGGTATTTCCGCCAATATCATAAAGTTATTGTTGGTCGCACATGTTTACTTAACAACTACTTCGAATTTGTCCTAAACTAGAAACCTAATAAAATAAAATTCTTCAGAAAATCTACGTAAAATATATACAGTAATGTACAAAATAACACAACACCAAACAATGTTTATACTTAATTTTAACATTTATTCATTTTCCCATTGCTATCTTCTGCGGAAACGGTAAACCCGACTTAAACAACTTTTTCTCTCCATTTATAAAATAAGTTAATACCATAATACAATCAGGATATAAATATAATAGTAACATCGACTTATGTATTTAACATGTGATGTTCCATCGAGAGCTTATATTAAATGTGTCAAAGGTTACAATGGCAGATACGGTTGCGAATGATGTACTCAACAAGGGCAGTATTACCAGGATAAAATACTGTTTATGGAAACTGACGCTCCTCTTAGAACCAATGAAAATTTTAGATCACAAGAACATCCAGAACGTTATTTACGTTATATACGAGTGTTTTAGTGTTAAAAAATGTCTTATCCCTAAACATTACAGACACTCTGTTATAGACTTCTGATATTTCTGATCTCAACATAAACTGTGCTAGAGATTTACTTTTGTCTTTTGTAAATATTATGGCGTAAACTCATTAATTTAAAACATCTACAATATTTTGCACATTACTGATGATGATGAAAATTTGAGAGTAAATTCAAATGATATAAGCTGCTTTTTCTTTGAAAGTTATTTAGGAAGACTTGTTTGGATGCTAAGAACACCTAATAAACCCTTATTGCAAGTAACTAAACGCTTATCAGAAAACCAAAGTATGTTTTATGTTCCTAACACTAAAACAGAGTTACAGTTTAAAAGCTATTACTTTAATTTAAATAATTTCAAGGACTCTTTTATAATAACACAAAATAATAAAATTGGAAGACATAAGTCGAATGATGAGGTCACAGTTTTAAAATGCATTAGCCAAAAAGATTATTTCAATTATCCATTTCCTTTAGTAGCAATACGTATATATTGATACAAACCTGGCGACCAAACGAACTGAGGGGCCTGTTTACTCGACTAGAATACACCCACTCCACCCTCTTTAGTGGTCTTCCTCTCATCGACTGGGAGCCGCGGCCGACCATGGTCAACGAGGTTAACCGCTCCGCGACGACCGTCACTTCGCCGGTGGTATCGTGAAACAGTGCGTCGGACCATGCTTTGTGATTGGACTTTACCCTGACATTTAGTGTACTAACAGTTATTTAGCTATAAAACTTAGTAAGGTTAGGTATAAGCTTAGATTAGTTTAAGACGTGAACTCCATGTATATATAAACCTCAACCTAAATAAAGACTAAATAATTGTTTTCTGTATTTGATTCATTCTTTGTCGTAGATTGTCACCGGTCCGCCCCTCCAACAGTCCCAACCGGTCGTTGAGTCACCTCAACTCTGTCCATCGGCAACAATTTCTGGCGCCAAACGGAGTCCCGAACCCTCGAAGCAACCACCTTCCACCGCAACGGCCACCATTTACCTTTGCAGCGGACGGATTGTGACCAAAACCATGCCTGATAACCAAACTGATGCCGAGCCCAGTCTGGCGGCTGGGACTCCCGTCCGACCGAGCACCGGATACCTTCACGGTAGCGCCGCCATATGGTACCGAGGGATCGACGCCGCCGAATTGGGATAGACAACCTTCCAGAACCGCTTACAACACCGATACGCATCCGATCGCGTGATCGTACAACTACGAGCCGACTTACATAACGACGAACAGAAAATCGTCGGGGCCAGTCGGTAGGTTCATTCGTCGCAAGGCCCGTTTAGCCCGCCGCCTTCAATCGGACTTCAGTGAGACGCTTATAATCTGCACCGTGGTATCCACCATCCACTCACACTATCAGCGCCTGCTAAGGTTCCACCAATTCACCGATCTAGAACATCTGTGTAACACCGTCCGAGAAGTTGAGGCAGACTTCAAAGCCCCGACGACTGCCGGAAAACCGCTAAAGCGAGCCTTCCCTGATGAAAGGAGTCGTCCTTTGTCAATATGCCTATTCTGTCCGGAGTACCATTGACATCGTCACGGTCCAGTCGCAACCAAACCGGGAAACGCCCCACGGGCCGGCCCCAGTCAGCTCACCAAGGGACCGACCCCTCCATAAGAAGCATGAGAAATAATCACATTGCTCCGAATCACACTGACCGTGAGCGGAACTTCCATACGCGCGCTCATCGATACCGGAGCCAGCGGTAAAATACAGGGTAGGCCCATGTCATCAAATATAATAACTCTAGGAGAAAATCCAATGTCAGCTATTGAGGTCTTCGACAGAAGTTTGACCGTCATATTAATCAAACAATATAGTGATACGCATTGTATATGTATTGAGGTGACAACGAAAGTGGGAAAATGGGTGATCGCCAACCTATATTTTCAGTTTGGCGACTCCATTGAACCATACTTACAACGAATCAGATCTACCGCCACAAAATATGCACAAACACCTGTGATTATTGTGGCTGACGCAAACGCTATGTCGGCCATAAGGTACAGTGACTGGACGGATCTGAGAGAGAAGGAACTAGAGGAACTTGTTCACGAGCTTCCATTGGAGGTCGTGAACTCCCAACAATCCTCCAACTTATCAAAATAGCGCAGGAGCAACAAACAATATAGACGTTACAATAATCAATGGGGAAGCACATGGGAGGGTGGTCCAGTGGAAGGTTGTTTCTCAACTAACCACAAGTGATCATAATCTCATAAGTTTTCATTTAAGCAAAGAACAAGTGTCCGATCAAACGGAATACCCCCACAGGGCCCGACATGACCTACATAGGGCGGATTGGGTCAAACTAAAGTCGTCTTTCCAAAATCTCGTTTGGAACATAGGATACCAGGGTAACGTTGATCTTTTTGCCAAACAAATAAACACAAATATAAAGGCGGCTATGAATCTTTCCATTCCACTAGTTAAAACAAACAAAAAAGTAAAAAATAACCAATGGTCAGAGAAGCTCACTTTACTGCGACAAAAAACAAGGAGAGCAAGGAGAAGGTACTAGAGAGCGCGACTACCACCTGAGCGACAGTTTGCTCTACAACGATATAGGCAAATGAAAGAGATATACACAAAAGATATATTTGAAACAAAGTCTCGGAGCTGGGAAAGGTTTGTAGTGAGGCACCTACAAACAGACATATGGGGAGTTCCATACAAAATAGTAAATAAAAAGATACGATCCCCACTCTTCTTTCCACTTTGGAAAGAGAAGATGGGACAATCACCACGACCTGGCTCGACTCAATACAATATCTTCTGGAAGCTCTACTATCAGATGATAATAAAACACAAGAAAACCAACATCAGATTGAAATACGAACACAATTAGGTCATAGTTACTACTCTCAAGAGCCGGTAGAGTACTTCACAGAAGATTAAGTACGGAGAGAGGGTTTATCCAGATGCTACAAGAAGAACTAACACCTATCCTTTGTGACCTCTACAACTACAGCCTTTCTCAAGAAATAGTACCAACAATTTACAAACAGGTAGAAGTAATCATAATCAAAAAGCGAGAGGACAAAAATCCCCTAAAGGCTAAATCCTACTGCCCAATATGTCTTCTAAACGTATTGGGTAAGGTACAAGAAAAACTTCTCTGCAACAGACTACACCAATTAAGACAGATATATGGAGTACATCCCAACCAATTTGGTTTGAGGAAGGGAAAATCTATCGAGAATGCAATAAACTATGCTTCGGCTGAGATGGAAACATCCGCGTCGAAGTATTGTATTTCCATCTTCGTTGACATATCTGGTGCTTTTGATAACCTCTGGTGGCCCTCCTTGTTCAAACAACTGCGGGATATGGGATTACCACTGGAACTGTACAGGAGTCTGGTAGACTATTGCAAAGACCGCTACGCCAACATCAGTAGCGCAAATGAAAGGATCTCAAAGAGGATGTCCAAGGGTCAATCTTCGGACCTCTCTTTTGGGACATAACAATAGAACAGTTGTTATGGCAACTGGACAACAACAACGACACAAAACCACCCATCGCTTATAGTAGAGGGGCAGACGGGTCCCCATATTTGGGTCACGACTCCCCAAATCTGGGCCACGGTCCATCCATCAACATCTTACCAATTTTGGATCTTTAGAAGGTCTTTCTAGGCCATTCCTCATCTTAAGAGGTTAGACCATGCCCCTTTTGTCAACAATACCAGAAGCTCTTGTTAAAAATCCTCTGGAATTGTCCTAAAATGGGGGTGGAGCCCGTATTTATTTGAATTTCCCGCGTAAAACTATTGCTTATTGAATTTTAACAAACGAGATGTCGCTAGAATACTAAAAACGTCGCTTTCTGTAAAAGTGTGTGTAATTTGCAGCTATTGTTTTTTGTCTATTGAATTTTTTTTCAATAGATGTCGCAAGAATGTCGAAACAAAATGGAGCGTGGACAAGGCTATGCCAGTTTAAACTTGAATTTTCCCTCCAACATGAACTTTGGAAATAAAATTCTTTTATTGGTAAAATAACTGTACCGATGGTTCAACTCGTTTTATCAGCACTTTAAATCATAAACCAAACAGGTTATTTGCTCAAAGAAATAATTCATTTTGCTGACAATATTACTGTTTACTTACAAATGCGTTAATTCCAACTATATATGTACAAGCGGTTTATACTTACTCTTAGAAAATATAAGTAGAATTTTTTTTCTTTTCATGTTACCTGATGGATGACCGAACACACTAAACATTGTTCAATATTAATTTTTTCTCACATATCTAATATTTTAATAAAATAAAAGAGTTCAATCTTATCATGGTGTTTTATTTCATAATTTTATTAGAAAGATCTGTTGAAGTATAAAATTGTTTTAATTAGCTTAAAATATATGTACTTATAGAAAAAAGATAATTGATATATGAACATTTATTAAATTATATTAATATTTAATCTATATATTTAGGGAAATAAAAAAAGACATGTCAATTTCTACTACAGACTTTTACATAAACAGGTAGTATGTATATATGCAAATATGAGTGTATGTGTTTACGTATTGAAAATAAAAAATTAACGTCAATTTCTTCTATAGACTTACACAAACAGGTATTATGTTTCTTAGCACGAAGGATGTGCTGTAATCAGCAGATAGTAATATGTATGCATTTACGTATGTATCTGTCTGCATGTACACAAAAAAAGAAAAGAAAAACCAATAGTTTACCACTTTACTTTTTCAATTATTATTATCTTACTAGATTTTTTAAAAAAGATCTTAATAATTTTACATTTTCTCTAGCACACTTTGGTATTTTATGTATAATATTATGTAAATAGCAAGGTGAATATAAGTAGTTATTTTTTAGGTTTTCAAATGACGGACATTGCAGATCTTCTAAGTTGATAATAATAATATTTTTATCATCCAGAATATCTTGAATCCATTTGACCTTCTCTTGACCCTTTACATAAATGGTTGTTGCATGATTTAACTGAAGTTGTATTTTCAGAACATGTCTTATCAGATTGTAATCAATTATTCCATCTTCCCACGATAATCCGTGAAAGTTCCTTTTCAACCAACGATTTTCACGTACGTATTTCGGTGATAGATATTGATATTGATGTGGCGGTTTAAATAAAAATACATTTATGTCTTCGTTCGAAAGATTGCAAACGGATACTTCTTTTGCCACAAATTGATTATTGTTTGTTTTAAAACCTTGTAAATCAACGATTACAGACTTTTCCATTATATTTTTAAAACCGTGCAAGCATGCATCACTAAACTGTTTTTGAACATTACTATGTACTACTGTACTTTTTTGATATTGAAAACAGAGAATAATAATAAAGATAAGTCACATGATACAGATACAAACTTATGACCAATTCTTATCAGCTGAGGGACCTTTTTCAGTAAAATAGGTGGTTGAAATGTGTTTATGTCCACTTTTTGTCTTGATATACTCTGTTAAATTGCAAGGAATACAATTTTTTATAAAATACGCACAACACTTGTCAGTGGATTGTAATTTACAAATCTTTCCTGAATAATTAGACAATACGCCGACGTTTTAGCAGCTACATCTTCAGCAGTTTCTAATTCTAATCGAATATCAACAGCACCGTTTTTAGCCGTTTCACTTTGGTGTGAGCAATCAATTACCGCCAACGGTGCACGTTTCTTAAACAAATCTGGTGTAAGCACGGGTTCGGCGCTGCTCTTATTCCAATAATATGACTGTTGAAATTTGCAATACATTTGGTATAAAATTACAAATTGATTTTGCCCATAATTAACATTGATATTGCCATATTGATAAATTTCAGAGTTTAAATATAATTTGATAGACGCAATGATCAAATTGCGAATTATCTGATTTCGGGTTATGTTTTTTGTCGATTTGAAAACCTACGATGATAAATCGTGGTTTTTTTAAATACGATGCTGACTTGACGGTCCACGTATGACGTGTTGTTTGTTGAAGTAATGGATATTCATGTAATTCCCAACTTCTGAATGTGATTGGAAGAGTGACATTTTTTTCAATATAATTCAATAATTTGATTTTTTCGTAATCGGAAACAGTTACGTGAGGCATTTTCCATACAATTTTATTTATTACAATTTTACCTTTCTCCGTCCCAATTTTATCATAAGTAGAATTAAGATCGGTATTTGATAGAATCAATACCAATTCTTGTCGCGTGTTGAGAATAATTTTTTTAAAGTCCTCAGCAAATCCTAATAGCATTCTCAGTAGTAAAGTAAGCGGGGTTCTATATATGGGTCACGGCTCCCCAAATCTAGGCCATGGTCCATCCATCAACATCTTACCAATTTTGGATCTTTAAAAGGTCTTTCTAGGTCATTCTTCATCTGAAGAGGTTAGACCATGCCCCTTTTGTCAACAATACCAGAAGCTCTTGTTGAAGACCCTCTGGAATTGTCCTAAAATGNACAGTTATTTTACCAATAAAAGAATTTTATTTCCAAAGTTCATGTTGGAGGGAAAATTCAAGTTTAAACTGGCATAGCCTTGTCCACGCTCCATTTTGTTTCGACATTCTTGCGACATCTATTGAAAAAAAATTCAATAGACAAAAAACAATAGCTGCAAATTACACACACTTTTACAGAAAGCGACGTATTTAGTATTCTAGCGACATCTCGTTTGATAAAATTCAATAAGCAATAGCTTTAAGCGGGAAATTCAAATAAATACAGGCTCCACCCCCACTTTAGGACAATTCCAGAGGGTCTTCAACAAGAGCTTCTGGTATTGTTGACAAAAGGGGCATGGTCTAACCTCTTCAGATGAAAAATGACCTAGAAAGACCTTCTAAAGATCCAAAATTGGTATGATGTTGATGGATGGATCGTGGCCTAGATTTGGGGAGCCGTGACCCAGATATAGAACCCCGCATACTTTACTACTCTCGATCCCCACCATGGGTGCTTTGCATTATAGTCACCGCCAGCTATAAAGCGCTGCCCAAGTGTGTCGAAAAATTCAATGAAAGTTTGTTTGTCTATCGAGTATCTAGGGGGACAGTAAACAGCCGATAGTGTGATTGGGCCTACTGCGGATTGTATTTGTATACTTGTGGCTTGTAGAAATTCAGTGGATATATTTTCTATTTCACGATGATTAATTGTATTGTTTACTATAATTGCTGTACCACCGTGTGCTTTATTGTCCGGATGATTGCTCGTGTATATTGTGTAGTTTGTAATACGTAGATGATTTTTGTTTGTAAAATAAGTCTCCGATATGAGCATTACGTCTATTTTAAATTCATTTAAAAAATTTTTAACTTCAAGAGTTCTTTGCATTAAGCCGTTAGCGTTCCAAATTGCGATGTTCAAACTTTTAGTTGTGAATTTTATTAACAAGCGTGATAATAAGGTTCAGCATTGAATCTATTTTAGACATTAACTGTGCGATCATAGTTTCAAGCTTGTTGTTTTGGTTCGCCTGCTTCAACAGCACGACCTCCTGCGGTTGTCTGCGCGTATGTGTAGGTCGTATTAACTGGGTAGGTATTTGTGTGCGTGATTGTATTATTTGGCTCGGCATATGTCTGTGTATAAATTTTAGGCCTAAGAGTAGGGAAAAGTTTTGCTTGAAGCTGTTTTCGAGCGGGGCAACCTTTGTAGCTAGCTGGATGGTTACCTTTGCAATTGATGCAGATTACCTCTTTTATCTTGGTTTTGATGGTGCAATCTTCCGTGAGATGCTGTCCGGCACATTTGACGTACGCTGGAGCTTTGTAGCAGTAGTTCTTTGTGTGACTGTAACATTGGCACTTTTTGTACTGAGGAATATCGCGCTTCTTTCGAGGAGCTTTGAACATCACTACCAAATTCAACAGACTGTCGATTTCAAAAATCTTCTTGTTGTTTCCCTTCGGCTCGAGGTCAACGAAAAATAACGGAAGCGGTTGTTTTGTCTTGAAGTGGCAAATATTGGTGATGCTCCTTACCTTATGGTCGAAGGCTTCTATAGCCGCTTTCAGCTCGCTTATTTCCACCGATGGGTGCATATTTTTCAAGACTACCTTGTATGCTTTCTCTTGTTTACTTTGGTAGGTGTAAAAGTCAGTTTTTCTCTTCTTCAACTCCGTAACTAGAGGCACGTATTTTTCAGCGGCACTAAGCTGAATTTTAACGTCACCACTAGGAAGCATTTTTAAAGAGAAGGCATCCTTAGCCATTTCATCCAAGAGCTGCTGAAGAGGAGCTAAATTTTGAACTCCACTTATAAATAGGGGTGGATGTTTTTGCACTACTGAATTCGAACTTGAAGCATAGGTTTTTTTTGCTTCATCCTGAGAGCAATCATCTTCTTTCTCCAAACAGTGGAAAGAATTTTTAGTGGGGATAGCTAGCCAGTAATCGACTATCTTTTTTTGGTTTCTCGCATTTGTTCTTATCCTTTTATCGGTCGAGATTAGCTCTGGGCTACTTCGATCTCTTTTTTTATGAGGCAACATCAATAAATGTCGTTTTTTAATGAAATCCGTCACCTATTTAGGTCGCGAGATATCTGCTGATGGCATTCGGCCTGATCAGCGAAAAGTCAAGGCTATTAAAGACAGCCCCACTCCCGAAAGTGTCAAACAAATTCGACAGTTCATTGGTTTGGCCAGCTATTTCCGGAAATTCATACCGGCGTTTTCAACCAAAGTCGCAGGCATAACAAATTTAACGAAAAACGACGTCCCATTTATCTGGTCCAAAGAATGTGAAAAGGCACGCCAATATGTAATTGATGTCCTTGCACAAAAACCATTACTATCCATATTTGACCCTACATTGGAGACTCAATTGCATACTGACGCCAGGTGAAGGCCCTTAAGAACTTCAGAGTTTATTTATTAGGAATCAATTTTACCCTAATTACAGATTGTAATTCCCTTAAACTAACGGCTAGCAAAAAAGATTTAAAACCCCGCACTGCCCGATGGTGGGCATACATCCAGGATTTCAATTTTCAAATAGTCTATCGTAAAGGCTCCGAAATTTCTCGTCGACTTTCTAAGCAGAAACTTCGTTGAAACCGTTAATCAAATGAACTCATACCCTGTCAATTTTAAGAATTGTCTAACTGTTGCTCAGAGTCATGATAAGGAGTGTAATGAAATCTTTAAATCTCTGGAAAACGGCGACAGTGAGACAAAACGGAAATATATATTTGAAAAAGGCACTCTGTTTCGATTATTAATGTCCAAAGAAAACACCAAACCCACCTTCAAACAACAGACATAACCTTTTAAAAATATTTCACGACGACCAAGCTCACATAGGCTGGAAAAAGACCTTATCATCGCTCAAATTATATTTTTGGTTTCCCAATATGACGCGATATGTCAAAAAATATATCTCACATTGCTTACTTTGTGCTGTGCGCAAAAACCACTCCGGACCTAAGCAAGGTTTCCTTACTTCCATTCCAAAACCTAGTGAACCGTTTCGCACAGTTCATGCAGACTGTCTGGGAACCACTGCCGGAAGGCGAAAGTGGTCATAAATACATCCTTGTCATAATAGACGCCTTCTCAAAATTTTGTCTCCTTACCCACAATCTTCTCTCACCGCAGAAGAAACAAAGAAAAACCTCTCGAACTTTGTAAACCTATTTGGAACTCCTAGTAAAATAATCCACGACGCAGGAACCAAATACCGCCAAATTATTTAAAACATTCAATGAACACTTCGGCATGGAACTACATGTAACTACCCCAGGCGCTCATCGGTCAAACGGGCAAGTAGAGAGGTACATGCGTACCATTACCAATCTGTTAAGAGTAGAATCAAGAAAGTCAACAGAATGGCCGAACAAAATTTGGAAAACTCAGCTTATCATTAACACTACCATCCAAAAGACAACTGGATACCCTCCCTTCAAAATCATATTTGGGCACGAGGGACAGACACCTCAAATACGCACTATACTCGCCGATCTACCGCAAGTAGAATCCAACAAATCCCTCATAGACCATGATGAAGTTTACAAAAAACTAAAAGCTAATTCCAAAAATCAACTTGTTTCTTTGAACAAAAAAGACGAAATAATCAAAAATTCAGTGTAGGAGAAGATGTTTTGTTAAGCAGAGGACAACGACCCGAAAATTTCGATTGTAAATTTGTGGGTCCATACATGATCAAGGCATTATTGCCCAATGACCGCTATTTACTTCGTGGGGATTCGATACTTTGAAGTGCGCGAAGGGCCAGTTAAGGCGTTGGCCTATGGACTGGACTCCTGATGATTTTGAGTTTTTGCTAGAATCAAACGTTTGTAAGTATCCGAAAGTCTTGATATTGTTAATTATTTGTGGAGACCCATCGCAAGTACTAGCAATCTACAGTACTTCCATCGTGTCTCTCACAGGCTACATTAAACAGAAAGACCCATCGTAAATACGTGGACAGTATTTCCATCGTGTCTTTCAGTAGTTGCCAGAAATGTAAAAAACAAAAAGGGAAAAAATAAATAAAGATCCATCGTAAGTACTGTTCTTGCCTATAGACAGTATTTCCATCGTGTTTTTCAGCAGTGGTAGATTTAGCACAAGTCAAAAGAATACTTTATTAAAATAATAAATAAATTCTTTTTCTCTACGAACGCTTTTTTTACTCAACATACCTAACCTGTACATTCTTAAAATAAGAAGATTAATTTTTTATCTTGTAGTTAGCTAAATTGTCATTGTTTATGCAAGCTAAAATCGTAAGCTTACTGTTAGCGTTCTAAAGCGTTACCAACTAACCTTATACCATCCTTACTTAGATAGCTAGTTTGAGGCTAACGCTTACAAAATTACCTTAATGCAAGCTAATTTCATTGATCACTTTCTACCTGGAACGTTATCTCTAAACTTGACCGAACGAAACCTGTTGCTGTTGCAGGCTAAGGCGATTTTAATGCGAAAAATTATGTTTGGGGTAGTCCAATAAATGACAATAGAGGAATACATATTTTAGAAATTTTCGAAAATAATAATTTATTTGTTATAAATAATAATATTGAACCGACTTTTGTTGACCATCACGGATCAAGTTTCGTAGATATAACTAATTCTAATTTTGAAGCAATAAAAAATTGGTATTTGTCGGACGAAGAAACACTTCCTGATCACAAATTAATCATCTGGCAAATTTCATTCGCAAAAAATGAAACAGAATTAGTACGCGTTAATTTTTTGAATGACTGCATAGTAGAAGCTTGCGAGGCGTCAATGCCTCCTAAAAAATCTTTTACGAATAGTTTCCCCGTGGTGGACTAAAGAACTTACTGAAAAAAGAATAGAATCGCGTAGACTTCGTCGCTCCTTTCAACGTGAAACAAAACAACGCGAGTAGACTAAATAAACGGGCGGAATACAACCGCTCGGTTTGCGAATCTTTTGGTGAAAACAAGGGGCGATAAATTTAAAGATTTTTGCACGCGTAATTCGGAAAAAGGTTCTTGGGGAACCAGTTCTATAGTAATTCGCGGAAAAAATTCAAATCGAATTAGTTTTCAAAATTTAAAATATCCCGACGGCACTTTCACTAAAAATAGCACAGACACGGCCGTATTTATCCTTAATTCTTTCTTTCCGTCGGACGATCCAAATTTAGACATCCATAATCACGGGCGAGTTCGCGCGACCGCGAACAATGTAATCGAGTACGATGGGTTTTTTAAAAATATTACTTACGCGGAAATAGAACGCGCCGTTATTAGAATTAATTCGCGTAAAGCGCCGGTACTCGACGGGATAACTTCCGACGCAGCCCTGGCAGCTTTTAAAATCGCGCCGGACGTTTTTACTAACATTTTTAATAATTGTATTAATCTGCTGGAAAAAACAATCGTTTAAAATTATTCCGAAACCGGGCAAACGTAACTTCGACGATGTAAAAAGCTTTCGGCCCATCAGCTTACTATCGATTGTTGGAAAAATTTTGGATAGTTTTCACAACTCGATTACAGTTCGAAATCAATAAAAACGGAGGTCTTAATGACAACCAATTTGGTTTTGTTGCCGGACGGTCTACCACGGATGCTGTTAATGCAGTCATCGACGATATAAAAAATTCTCGCAGGAATGATAATTACGTAGCTGCTATTGCGTTCGACATTTCGGGAGCATTTGACAACGCTTGGTGGCCTAGAATTATTTTTGAATTGCGAAAACGTAACATTTCCGGAAAATTAATTAAATTAGTTCAAAATTATTTTAGTGACAGAACCGCTGTTGTTACGATTTCCGGAACCGCGGTAACTAAAAACGTAGAAAGAGGCTGCCCGCAGGGGTCGTGCTCGGGCTCGCTCCTGTGAAATATACAATTTTTGATAATGCATTACCGGCCGGATATAAGATGTTTTCATTCGCAGACGATACCTTGCTCGTCGTCTAAGCGCGGCAATATAAAATATTAAAAAATAAAACCGACCAAGCACTCGTTATGTTGTCAAAGGACCGACAGCTCGAACGACGCGTCAACCTAGCGGACACGGTACATCCGACGGACATGGACAACTTCCGGTTTTCCGAGGGAGTCCAGGAAACTCACAACATAGTTATATACATGGATGGTTCGAGATTGGACCACGGACGAGCTGGAGAATCCTTCATTTTGTTCAACGGTGACGCTGAGATTCATCGGCATAATTTTACCATCGCGGAGCATAGTACTATTTTCTAATGCGAAATTGTAGCATTACTACAAACACTAACATATCTCCGAGGGCATAAGGATATAATCAAGGAGTGTTCCATCATTACCCAGCCAGTTCGTATTGACGGCCCTTCGCAACATGAAACAGCCGACTGCTCTACAACCGGTCAATCTGGCTAGTAAAATTTCCTTGCGTTTCCATTGGACACCGTCGCATTCCGGAAACGCGAAAAACGACGCAGAAGATCAACTTGCGAAGGCCGCCGCCATCGACCAGTCGACTACACCAATTTATAACTTGACGCCCAGAGCTCTCGTCAAACGACGTTTGCGCAATTTATCTCTGGAGGTTTGGAAATAATGATGGAGGACTGCTACAACCGGAAGGACTACGGCGAGCTTCCTACCGGACCGCTGCTACGAGAGGAAGAGTATGGGAAACTTCGACTTTCATATGGTACAGCTTATGACAGGCAACGAGAACTTTAAAGCATATTTAAAACCGATACAGCGGAGCATGTCCTTTTTCATTGCGATCCATTTGCTCAACACCGCTAAGTTGCCGACCGGGCTCTCGCGGTCCGTGGTTTACGTTGGCCTACCAATTATCGGGAGGTCACCGAGCTGCGGGACGAAAGGGACAGGAGGGACGCTTTTCGATCTTTTTCGAGTCGCGTAGATAAGCTGAAATTCACTAGTTAAAAATGCCCTCGCGATGTGCGTGTTCGGGTCCGTTCGTTTTCACTCGCGTCAACTCAATTCGGTTCGTCGGTTGCCTTCGGGCAACTCCGTCGTGCTCCCGTTCGTGCAAGTTCGGGTCACCGACTTACACTCGTCGCCGTTTTCGCGGTCGCGGTCACGCCCCGTGGAGCCACTCTGGAGTGAAAAGCGACGTGGAAGACTGAAGCCTGCGCATCCAGATCAACCAGCCACGGACCATACCGAAAAGGCGACCACAGGATAACGGATATGGAACAGCACCGCTTCGGTTGCTAACCGGAAGAGCCTGAAAGACGGAAGCCTGCGCCCCCAAGCGGCCCAACCCGTTGTCAAATGCAAGAGCGGCGGAATAGAACAGCACCAGGACTCGGAACATTTGGCTCCGGGAAAGTGCGAGCCTCCACTCGAACGTTCGTGACGCTGAGTTCGGTTTTGAAGGTTTCGCGAGGCTATAATTTTGTGTGCGTTATGCGAGGATGTGCTACCATTATAATATGATTGCTATTATCCGGGTGAAACAAAATTCAAAATTTCGCGATTTATTGTATTCGGGGTTTTGTATATATGTACTGTTACGTCTGTAACTTTACCAACTTTCACTAAGTAATTACGTGACCTATATAAGTACCGCTCCAAACCTAGTTAAGTCACTTCTACTTTGGTCGAATACAATAAAGCATTAATTAGAAAGTTATTTGTTGTTATTCGTTATCATTGTGAAACTCGGTTTCTAATGGTGTTGGAATTAACCCCTCTTTGTGAGCCACACGTTGGTTCAAGTGCACAAATCCAGCTTTGTGGGAATATCGCCCTGGTATGACGATCAACCCCACCTTCTGTAAAAGATCCTCTTATCCAGACGTGAAAGTACATATAAACCCTCACGCGAACTTCGGTTCGAAATGTTTTTATAATTCTGTATATATCATTACATGTCTCCTTGTACTGGAAATACATTTGTATACCTACAGCGGTGCTTCGGTGCTAAAACGAAAGAATTACACGGTATATCAAATGCCCTTGTTCTCTTTTAATTATTGCGTCAGTTTCATTTAATTGGGCGAAACATTGCTATTGTGTTAGAGCCGAGGCAACGAAAAGAATAAGAGTGCATTGTGATCTGGTTGGGTTTTTCTGGGGTTTTCCCAACTCTTGCAACGAATGTTGGACCACATGTATATATGTTATGTTACGTGTAGTGCGTCATAGTGGATAATAGATATTTGATAACAAACGTTGACCTCGCAACGGCGTCTAATAGACGGTATAAATGCACGTGTGAAGAACTTCATACCTTATCAATCGGAAATACTTTGTTTAAAATGTTTGTGTTTATATTCACAAGATTCAACTTGCAAAAAGACATTGTAACCTATTGTTAAATATACTGCAAATTCTTTGAGAGCTTTAGAATTGCTTGTAACGTTGAACAAAAAGCGCCTCTTAATAAATTTATTCAGTTTTGAAAACTTCTTTTTCTCCCAAACAATATCAAATGCAAATTTAAGAAATATAAGTGGTACAGTTGGTAGNCCGCCATCGACCAGTCGACTACGCTAATTTATAACTTGACGCCCAGAGCTCTCGTCAAACGACGTTTGCGCAATTTATCTCTGGAGGTTTGGAAATAATGATGGAGGACTGCTACAACTGGAAGTACTACGGCGAGCTTCCTACCGGACCGCTGCTACGAGAGGAAGAGTATGGGAAACTTCGACTTTCATATGGTACAGCTTATGACAGGCAACGAGAACTTTAAAGCATATTTAAAACCGATACAGCGGAGCATGTCCTTTTTCATTGCGATCCATTTGCTCAACACCGCTAAGTTGCCGACCGGGCTCTCGCGGTCCGTGGTTTACGTTGGCCTACCAATTATCGGGAGGTCACCGAGCTGCGGGACGAAAGGGACAGGAGGGACGCTTTTCGATCTTTTTCGAGTCGCGTAGATAAGCTGAAATTCACTAGTTAAAAATGCCCTCGCGATGTGCGTGTTCGGGTCCGTTCGTTTTCACTCGCGTCAACTCAATTCGGTTCGTCGGTTGCCTTCGGGCAACTCCGTCGTGCTCCCGTTCGTGCAAGTTCGGGTCACCGACTTACACTCGTCGCCGTTTTCGCGGTCGCGGTCACGCCCCGTGGAGCCACTCTGGAGTGAAAAGCGACGTGGAAGACTGAAGCCTGCGCATCCAGATCAACCAGCCACGGACCATACCGAAAAGGCGACCACAGGATAACGGATATGGAACAGCACCGCTTCGGTTGCTAACCGGAAGAGCCTGAAAGACGGAAGCCTGCGCCCCCAAGCGGCCCAACCCGTTGTCAAATGCAAGAGCGGCGGAATAGAACAGCACCAGGACTCGGAACATTTGGCTCCGGGAAAGTGCGAGCCTCCACTCGAACGTTCGTGACGCTGAGTTCGGTTTTGAAGGTTTCGCGAGGCTATAATTTTGTGTGCGTTATGCGAGGATGTGCTACCATTATAATATGATTGCTATTATCCGGGTGAAACAAAATTCAAAATTTCGCGATTTATTGTATTCGGGGTTTTGTATATATGTACTGTTACGTCTGTAACTTTACCAACTTTCACTAAGTAATTACGTGACCTATATAAGTACCGCTCCAAACCTAGTTAAGTCACTTCTACTTTGGTCGAATACAATAAAGCATTAATTAGAAAGTTATTTGTTGTTATTCGTTATCATTGTGAAACTCGGTTTCTAATGGTGTTGGAATTAACCCCTCTTTGTGAGCCACACGTTGGTTCAAGTGCACAAATCCAGCTTTGTGGGAATATCGCCCTGGTATGACGATCAACCCCACCTTCTGTAAAAGATCCTCTTATCCAGACGTGAAAGTACATATAAACCCTCACGCGAACTTCGGTTCGAAATGTTTTTATAATTCTGTATATATCATTACATGTCTCCTTGTACTGGAAATACATTTGTATACCTACAGCGGTGCTTCGGTGCTAAAACGAAAGAATTACACGGTATATCAAATGCCCTTGTTCTCTTTTAATTATTGCGTCAGTTTCATTTAATTGGGCGAAACATTGCTATTGTGTTAGAGCCGAGGCAACGAAAAGAATAAGAGTGCATTGTGATCTGGTTGGGTTTTTCTGGGGTTTTCCCAACTCTTGCAACGAATGTTGGACCACATGTATATATGTTATGTTACGTGTAGTGCGTCATAGTGGATAATAGATATTTGATAACAAACGTTGACCTCGCAACGGCGTCTAATAGACGGTATAAATGCACGTGTGAAGAACTTCATACCTTATCAATCGGAAATACTTTGTTTAAAATGTTTGTGTTTATATTCACAAGATTCAACTTGCAAAAAGACATTGTAACCTATTGTTAAATATACTGCAAATTCTTTGAGAGCTTTAGAATTGCTTGTAACGTTGAACAAAAAGCGCCTCTTAATAAATTTATTCAGTTTTGAAAACTTCTTTTTCTCCCAAACAATATCAAATGCAAATTTAAGAAATATAAGTGGCGCAGTTGGTAGGATTTCCGGAAAGAGAAAAGCCCTTTTTTCGATTTTTATCGTTAACCGGAAAATCTGCAAAAACAAAAAAAAAGTGTTCGTATAGTCCAAGTGTAAAGCCACCTGGAATTCAACGTCCTGAAGCTTCGTAGTGTAAAGCCGCTTGGAAGACGCCCGTTCGAAAAGGCACCCCGATTTGGATTTCTGGTGAAAAGCCACTTGGAAAACGTGTGTTCGGGAGGGCAGCCCAACTTGAAGTTTCTTGGTGAAAGGCCATCGAGAAAACGACCGCTCAAGTTTCGCAATTGGTTCAGGCAACGACACGACACTATCGCTTTGTTCGACTCCAGCACTTGGTGAAAAGCCACCGGGTACCGGTCCTATGAGGGGTTACAACGTTCTCATCAATTCGAACAGCAAAGAAGTGCTTGGTGGTGAGTCGAATTATATGAATAATTTTCTTTTTTTTTTTAAACATTTTTAAGATCTTTGACTATTGCTCGTGTACGTTGGACTTATAAAAAAAAAATAATATTAAATTCATTTACAAATCAAAATATTAATTATTAATAATGCCAACTACTACAACTCCCACAACAACTGCAACTGTGTCTACAGTCGCATCACGCACTTATTACAGTAATTATGATAAGGCTGTAAAATTAATCAATCTTTTTGATGGTACGCCTTCAAAATTGCATAATTTCATAGATTCTGTTGATTTTATTTTAACAAAATTTAATCCGGCTGAACTACAAATTTTTCCTTTTGTTGTAAAAATTAGATTGGAAGGGGCGGCACTTGATTTTATTAGTTCTAAAGAAAATTCAACGTGGTAAGAAATAAGAGAAGGTCTGCTTACACAGTTTGATGAAAGCTTGGATTTGCAGTGTCTTAATTTTGAAATGTGTCATTTTAAGCAACACTATGCTGAGAAACCGATTTCTTTTGTCGAAAGGATCGAAACACAACTAATAAGAATAAATAAAATTATTAAATATGATCCGAACCTTAACCATATTGAAAAAAAATTGTCTAACTAACTTTCACGTTAAAACTGCCCTGTTAACTGCTATCACAGGCTTAAAAGAACTTTTATCACAAATCATAAGACCACTCAATCCCGCGTCGTTAGCCCAAATAAGACAGTTTATAAAAGATTACGAAAATCAACAATTTGTCAAACAAACGAATGCCAATTTTACTAAACTGTCTATTAAACAAGAAAATCAGGAACCTGTCAATGTATCCGAAACGCGAAAGCCTTTACCTGGTTCCTCAACCCCGTCTCCCAATCCACCAATAAAACTGACAATTCCAAAATGTCGAATTTGTAATCGATATGGACATAAATCAGACACCTCTTTCAAAAATCAAAATAGAACATCTGTAAACAATGTATTTGACCATCAAGTTACAGATGACGACGAACTTGACATTGAACTTGACGAACATTTTTTATACGAGGGCCTTCCATCCGACAAAGGACCTCCAACGACATTAGAATTTGGCAATTGAATGATAAATCTTTGCTGTATGCTAAAATCAAAACCCTAAATATTAAACTTTTAATCGATTCCGGTGCAGCTATTTCAATTTTACGACCACTTTCTGTTCTTAATAATTACAAACTAGAAAAGGAAAATTTCAGTATATTTGGTATAAGTGATGAACCACTTAATGTAACAAATAGTGTCAATTTTACAATATCCAATAACACCCATAAATTCTTTATTGCAGACATTAGTTTACCATTTGATGGAATTTTTTATCAAAAAATAAATGCTTAATTGACTTTGACAAAAAATTGTTAATGAGTAATAATAAAACCGTTCCACTTTTTTCACTTGAACCAGACAAACTAAACAAAATACATCAAACACAGGTCACTAACACGTCTAGTGCAACTAATGACAATCTTGATAAATTAAAATTGGACCATTTAAATGAAACCTTACAACACAAAATTAAAAATATATGTCGCAAATACCTTGATGTATTTTTGAAACCTGATGAACCACTATCTTTTAGTAGTAACGTAAATCATAGTATTCGAACAGCAAATAACAATCCCATTTACACAAAAAATTACCGCTATCCCTACGTACATAAACAAGAAGTAAGTAATCAAATGATGAAACTTTTGAAACAGGGAATCATCAGAAATTCTATATCACCATGGAATTCCCCAATATGGGTTGTACCAAAAAAATAGGTAACAACGGTGCTCAAAAGTGGCGTATTGTAATTGATTACAGGAAACTCAACCTTATAACCATAGACGATAATTATCCGATCCCTAATATCGAAACAATTTTTGATTCATTACAAAATGCGAAATATTTTACTTTAATAGATTTAGCGACTGGATTCCATCAGATCCAGATGGATCCTGAGGATATTGAGAAAACTGCTTTTTCTACAGAACAGGGGCATTTTGAATTCACGCGCATGCCCTTCGGGTTGAAAAACGCGCCTTTAACTTTTCAGTGTTGTATGAATGAGATTTTTAAAGACGTAATCGGAAAATTTAGTTTTATTTATATAGACGATATTCTAATTTTCAGTGATTCAATTGAAAAACATATACAACACATAAAAAAGATTTTTGAAATTTTGCGTGAAAATAATCTAAAAATTGAACCGGCCAAATGTAACTTCTTAACTGACAAAGTTGTATTTCTTGGACATTTATTAACCCCTGATGAAATAAAACCAGACCCTGGTAAAATACAAGCAATTTCGGAATTCCCTTTATCACAAAACGAGAAAGAAGTAAAATCATTTTTGGGCCTTTTCAGTTACTATAGAAAATATATTAAAAATTTTGCTAAATTAACAAAACCACTAACAACGTTATTAAAAAAAATATTAAGTTTGAAATGTCTTCTGAAATCGTAGAATGTTTTGAAAAATATAAAAGTATGTTGACCTCAGAAAGTATTTTGGCCTATCCAAATTTTGAAAAAATGTTCATTTTGACAACCGACGCTTCGAATTTTGCCGTTGGCGCTGTTCTTTCACAACTAGACAATGACAACAAGACGGACAGACCAATTTCTTTTGCATCCCGAACACTTAGTGATACTGATACTAGGTATTCAACTACAGAGAAAGAACTACTTTCGATAATTTGGGCAGTAAACCATTTTAGACCCTATCTGTTTGGAGTAAAATTTCAGCTCGTTACAGACCACCGACCTCTTGTTTGGCTTCTAAACTTGAAAGACCCCAATTCTAAACTTACAAGATGGCGTTTAAAATTAAGTGAATACAATTTTAACATCAAACACATTCCTGGAAAAAGTAAGTTGCAGATGCTTTATCCAGAATCAGAATAAATCATATCGACGAAAATTCTAGTTTCACCAATTTTCAAACAAATAAGTCTAATATAAGTTTAACAAATTTTAAACTTTCTAATGAACAGATATTGGATGTGAATAATAAAAATATTTTGTATATTTATGAAAAAGACAAGAAAAACGAAAATCATTTTAAAATCATTGACGATACTTTCCCTAATGTTGTAGATTTAGACTTTGACAAAATTTTGGAATTGCAAGATGAAAAATGCAACAGAAATATTACTCCAATCAAAGTTAAACCACACTGTTTAGAAAATTTCGAAACATTCAAACATGTAAAATTAAATGTGGATAAAACATATTTTATAACTAATTTCGAAAATACAAATTACTATAAAATGTTGAACTTTCTACACCCAAATATAAATTTTGTTATCTGCAAGAATATAATTACTATTCCATCTGTTGAAGACAGAGAAAAAATTATTTTTGACTATCATAATGACTTTGATAACTATCACAAAGGAATAAAAGAAACCGTAGATAAAATAAGACAATTATACAAATGGAAAAATATGCATAGGGAAATAATTGAATTTATTACTCTATGCCCAACTTGTCAATTTTCAAAAATTGATCGCAAAAATCGTACCCAAACCTTAAATATAAAAGATCCTCCAGAAAAACCGTTTGAGGTTTTGTCAGTTGATCTTTTCTTTTTCAATAAGGTGAAAATACTAACTGTTATTGACAACCTAACCAAATTTGCCCAAGCCTATATTATCCCAGACAAAAAACTCGAAACTATAATCAAACAATTAAAAACGTATTCTTCTATCTTCGGAATACCAAAAAATATAACATCTAATCAAGGAGGAGAGTTTAATAATAACAGATTGCAAAACTATATTAAATCGTTAAATGTTAACTGGCATTTGGTTCTTCCGAATATCATGCTTCAAATGGCATAATTGAACGCTTTCATGCAACAATTGCCGATACTTTGCGAAGTTATTTGTTGGAGCATGTTCAAAGCGACATGCAGGATGCACTTTTAATTGCCATCAATTCATATAATTTTAGTAAGCACAGTTCAACCTCATTTACACCCCATGATTTAGCATTTCCGTATAACTATAATAATTTTAATAAAGAGAATTTTGAAAGTCAGATTCAAATTGTAAAAAACAAGGAAGTAGATTTAGCAAAGAAACAAAAGAAACGGTTTGATGACTTAAAGACAAAACAATTAAATGTAAAATACAGAGTTGGCGAAAAGATTTTGCTAAAGAGACCCCGAAATCCAAAAAAGCATAAATCTGTACTGCACACTGGACCTTACGAAATCCTAGAAATTAATGAAGTCAACAAAACTTTAAAAATTCAGTTAGACAATGGAGTGACCAGAAAATTCCATTTAAGTAATGCTAAACCTTTCTTTGAAAAAGCAAATTAAGCAGTAAACATGATGTGTTTTCTTATTATTATATTGTTTATTCAAGATTAGATTGGAACGTTTCGACATGTTCCTATTAACCTTGTATTTGGCTAATTCATGATCCAGAAACAAAAAGAGAAATAACAAGTATACATTAATTTCAAGAACGCAGCATGAGTAATAGAAACAGACATTACTATTATTATTCGATATTTTNGTTTGCGTCCGTGTTGTTTGTAATGCATCCTAAGCGACCTTGATCGAATTATAAGTATAATTGGCGGCTATCTGCTGTGTATGTATGTACGTGTAGCCACATCTCTCATCACATACGACTACAGAGAGTGGGAACACTCGGTATAGCGAAAAACACTTATTGTTGTGTATCAATTAAGCGTCTACATTTGTGCTGACTTAGTTAGGTCGCGACACACTGCGACTAACTGGGTCAACGGCAAACACACACACAAATGTAATATGCTGAAATGTTCTTTGCCATATAATACCATGTAAATAATTCTGTATAAATACTCTGTAAATATCGAAATAAAATTAGTCTAACACCAGGCTCGCTATTATTGTATACTGCAAGAGTATCAACTCCAGACTATCGACCATCGGATGCTGTACCAGTGCTACGTCTCATCTTAGGCACAGCAATGTGTCCAACGCTTTTGTAAATCGGTTCTTCTCAGAACAACAACTTTGATAGTCACACCTTACTACTGAGAGTGGCTACAGTGGTGACCCCGATTACGAACAGTGATAAACTACATTGGTGACCACAGCCGGAACCTTCTGAAGATGATCTGCCGTCGTCTTATCCGTCACACATTCTCCACCGGCCAGTCCTCATCAGGACTACAATTTCCATTTAAGTAATGCTAAACCTTTCTTTGAAAAAGCAAATTAAGCAGTAAACATGATGTGTTTTCTTATTATTATATTGTTTATTCAAGATTAGATTGGAACGTTTCGACATGTTCCTATTAACCTTGTATTTGGCTAATTCATGATCCAGAAACAAAAAGAGAAATAACAAGTATACATTAATTTCAAGAACGCAGCATGAGTAATAGAAACAGACATTACTATTATTATTCGATATTTTTCGAATCAAAATTTGCATATAATTCGATTTCCAAATTGACACCTTTCCACGATTACCACCAATAAAACCTCTCTGGAACAATAGTTACACGCACTTATCTTTCTGTTTTTCATGATGGAATTCAATGGTACTCGGATACTACACGCTAAATAAGGGATGTCCAAACCATGCATTGTTGGAATATTTCAACATTTACACTTTCAAGATTTAGTCTTCCCGGACCCGTTACTTCAGTCTTCAAAAGGGGGGAGATGTTATGTTACGTGTAGTGCGTCATAATGGATAATGGATATTTGATAACAAACGTTGACCTCGCAACGGCGTCTAATAGATGGTATAAATGCACGTGTGAAAAACTTCATACCTTATCAATCGGAAATAGTTTGTTTAAAATCTTTATGTTTATATTCACAAGTATCAACTTGCAAAAAGACATTGTAACCTATTGTTATATATACTGCAAATTTTTTGAGAGCTTTAGAATTGCTTGTAACGTTGAACAAAAAGCACCTCTTAATAAATTTATTCAGTTTTGAAAACTTCTTTTTCTCCCAAACAATATCAAATGCAAATTTAAGAAATATAAGTTATATTCCCAGGCTGTACAGAAGCGAACTCTAATTCTCATTGTAGGTACATTTTCTCTCTGTTAAACATTTTCATATGCGGTGTTTTAATTCTCATTGGATACGCATTTGTAACACATTTGTACAATAAATTTATTTGCATTTTATTTTCTATAAATAAGTTCCAATTATGTGAAAAAATCGTTTTGTGTATTCCAAGCAGGGCATCCTAACTCAATGTAAGTATAATTCATGCAGGACCTCCTTCCTCTCTGGTCACCAATAAATTGTTTACTATGTAATATAAATAATAATATTTCCTTCGAAAGTTCAGGTGTTTCTTCTCCCATGAAAAGAGCAGACGGAGGGGATAAAATAGAGATTGTAGTTATATCGAGTTTTATTCTCATATTAAAATGGTGCATATATACATTTTGTATATAAAGTATTTCGAAAGACCGCCGCTGTAGTACGGCAAGGTGGAGCAGCGGCACTATGTATATATTTCAATTAAATAAATCATATTGTCGTGGTGGGAGGACACGACCTTGCTAGCGGACGACACCTTAAAAATGCTTGCAAGGCCTAAGATCAACCAAAAACAATGCAAGAGCAGGACCCTCCAAAGTCGTTATCAAGCAATTGCTTTGAATCAACGAGCGAGAGAGAGGCATTATTACGCAACTGTGGGGTGTCATGGCGGCGCTACCAGCCAGCAAAGGGCTCGTTCATCCGATAACGAGTCCAAAGCTGTAAAGGAGCCGTACGCTGAGAAGCCCGAACCTGTAGAGGTTCAGCCCAGGGGTCCAAAAACCGTGCAAAGTGGTGGTGCAAGGCCACAGACACGCCGTGTGAACGGCGGTCTCCTGACCAAGTACGCAGGTGAGGGCGAGGCGACAGAACGGCTGTCGAGTGGTGCTCCCCGCACCAGGCGGCTGAGGGCGAGATCCCAAAACCTGGCTGATGGGGTTGTGAGAAAGGTCCACGACACTGATTCCTCTGAGCAGGAGTANATTTACTGAGAGTTTGTTGTTTGCGTCCGTGTTGTTTGTAATGCATCCTAAGCGACCTTGATCGAATTATAAGTATAATTGGCGGCTATCTGCTGTGTATGTATGTACGTGTAGCCACATCTCTCATCACATACGACTACAGAGAGTGGGAACACTCGGTATAGCGAAAAACACTTATTGTTGTGTATCAATTAAGCGTCTACATTTGTGCTGACTTAGTTAGGTCGCGACACACTGCGACTAACTGGGTCAACGGCAAACACACACACAAATGTAATATGCTGAAATGTTCTTTGCCATATAATACCATGTAAATAATTCTGTATAAATACTCTGTAAATATCGAAATAAAATTAGTCTAACACCAGGCTCGCTATTATTGTATACTGCAAGAGTATCAACTCCAGACTATCGACCATCGGATGCTGTACCAGTGCTACGTCTCATCTTAGGCACAGCAATGTGTCCAACGCTTTTGTAAATCGGTTCTTCTCAGAACCACAACTTTGATAGTCACACCTTACTACTGAGAGTGGCTACATACGTGTATGTGTATGCATGTGTACAATGAGAGTAATTATAATGAAAGAGGCTTTTGTTCTTGGTTTACCTTATCGCTTGTGAATGTTATTAATAATATTTATTGACCATGAATCTTACATAATAAACATACCGGATTTGTGCGGTTTCAAATAGAGACCGCTTCATTTTCTTCCGAGAGCTATGGCTTCTATCATTTGATTATGCCGTTCAGCTTCGTCAAGTTGTTTCCTAGCTGCTTTCGCATCGTTAATTGTTTTAACAATATTGGCCACGCCGCCACTAATTCCATCGATTGCAGATATTCCCGCTAGAACGGCAGGAATCAACGGTAGAAATCCTCCCATTTTAGGTAGTGGAATAATACGCGGTACTCGAATTTTCTTTCTTCCACCCGCTTCTTTTACATATTGTCTTGCTGCTTTAACAGCATGAGCAGATAGTGCTTTAATATCATAAGGATTATTGAATTTTTTAATTGTATCGGAAACTTTATTCACTATCGCTTTACGAAAAGCTTGTTTGCGCTGCTTTATTTTAGTTACCCCTCTTCCGCTCTTCTTCGTCTTCTNATAAATTTTTTCTGTAGTTAACGACTGTATCTTTGTGGGGGCGAAACTAGCCAAAATATTTGATTATGAAGAAGCTCTTTGCCGAAGTTAGTTAGCAATTCTATATTTAGGAAGTAGCAAAAAGGGAAAGCTATCCTTTAAGATGCTCGCTTGTCACACTGCAGTTTTACGTAAAAAAACTGCACATTAAAATAGTGTCAAAAGGAGTAAATACATTACTGGTAATATTTTCTTTGGGCTTTATAGAGACGATATCAAATCCTACAAAACATTATATCACAGGTCAAAGTTTACAAGGCAACCGATTTAAAAATATATTGATAGGTTTTTTCCTACGATTTTGGTGTTTTTGGGATACAATATATCAACTTTGATGATATATTATATCAATAAAGTTAGTGTAAAGAGATATTTACGTGTGGTGCGAAATGACAATTTGATGGACTCAAAAATAGTGTGCATATATTACAGAACTTCTCTTTATTGTAGCATTAACTCTTTTTTTTATCAAAAATTGAAAGATATTCTGTTAAATCAACTATATTAGCCCAAAGGATTTGGTTAATAAATTAGCCTCATTTTTTGTGACATCCTGTACAATTACACCTTATAAATTTGACTATAAACGTTTGCATATTCAGAAGCTATCCGAAAGCGGTTTCAAAATGCTACCGAAAATGCAATTAAAAAATCAATTTCGGCGTATTTAGCTGGTTCTGGAAACAGGGAATGAGGACAGAAGAATAGATGACTTCATTTCACATAATATTAGTTTTTGTTTTAATAATTTAACAGAACATTTATTAAGACTATATGTTTTTTCGGTAAATTTAATTTAGTTTTCCGTAAAATTATACTTAACATATAAAAAAAAATCGCATACCGAACGATTTTTTATTTCCACTCCTTCCAAATTGGGAAGAGACGGCAAGACATTTGTGAGGGATGAGTCATCTCTGGTCCAGACAAAGCGCACCGTAGCTAATGGACGCCCCTTCAGTTTTGAATCACACAAATTGTGGCTGTTTTTGGTTTGGTGTCTTGAAGATAAAATTGAAATCTCAGTGGTAATCCAGCAACACCATCGACAGGAAGTATTTGACATCATTAGAGCTTATTGCGACAACAACTCAAAGCTCATCACTGATGGAACACCAGTGTATAATGCTGCATTTCAGCATTTCAAATTTCTGGAGCATAGGATGGTCATTCACAAGAGGGAATTCAAAGCAGGTGATGGGGCGTGCACTAATGTAGTAGGACGTTTTCGATTATTCAGAACAATGATGAAATCATCTCAAAACATCATCTACCTCCGCCAATACATCGCAAGGCATCTGTTTTGGCATTTGAATGACTGGTATCACAAATCATGCAATCAACGCTGGCAGAAACTCATTCCAATCATCTCGAAATTCTTCAAAGGAATCAATAATGGTTCACCGCTACGCCATATCGTGTCTCCTTTCGATCAGAATGATTTAGACGCATCAATTGACGCAGAGAACAGGGGAAGAGCTGAAGAGATGACCGAAGGACGATACAAAGCCTGGATCGACAAGATGTTTACCTTCCGAAACCGTACAGAAGCAAACATGTTCTCTGAAACTCTGGATTCCAACGAGGACTGGCAGATGCGGTAGCTGACATTGAGGAAACTGGAGATATCCCGCTTGAAGGAGTGGTGGGTTCCATGTACGCGTAATCTGCAGAAGAATTTCCGGCGGTAGTGGAATCTCTTCCAGATCTGGGCGCGTACGTGGAAGAGGATCAGGACGTAGATGAGGAACAAGACGAGAAAGCGGAAGAATGATGGTGGACGCCCCAAACGGAAAGTGCTGACTAATCACTGTATTGCAATTGATTTGTTTAATATTAAAATTTTGTAAAACTAAAATAATAGTTTCATTTTGACTTATTTTTTATATATAAAAATCGCGAAAAAAGTAAAAAATTCAACTTCCGGTAAAACCAGAACCGAAAGTCTGATCGAACTGAAAGTAGTCTCAATCGATTTTTCATGCCGAGATTAGAAAAATTGTAACGATTGGCTCAATAAAATTTTTTAAATCGACTCAGTCCTATTATTTTCCAGACAAACCCTGTATGNTGAAATTCTTACCACTTATAGTCGACTCTATATACTAACTTCATGCCAAGGTTGAACTTTAAAATTTGTAGAGGACGTTCGTGCCATAATCCAAATTATAAAAATTTGAAGTACGAATAACTTAATTTTTTCAAATGGCATTTGCCATATTTCATTTTGTCATTCATGTACCCTCGTTTATACTTTTAACCCATGTAGATGTTTTCTATTGCCGTTGAATAAGTTTGGATTTAACTTTAACAATTAATAACTATCGCAACATGCCAAAACCCAGAACATTCATTGGTTTATGTTTATTGATTTTTATCGTATTATTAAGGCTAATTTCATTGTTTTGAGCTTGAAAGAAACCAGATCATGACATTAGCCTGAAGAATCGACCATGACTGGTGAAAACTTCAACACTCTAAATCATTTTTGTAGAAATTATGATACACGTTGGTTATAAAAGTGATTCTAATTATCGTAAAAAATATGCTGTTCCATCGAATTGTTATTACGCGGAAGCCTCTGAAATCTGGTTTGCTTCACTATCAGTATGTAAACAATGTATGTACATCAATATGTAATTTCTTAATGTAGGTAACTAAAGCATAGTTATTATTACTATTTATAATTTTAAGTAAATAAGGTTTGAGCAGCCCTCACCCTGGTATAAGTCTAATATAAAGGGTTGTGTTAGCACTTTAAAATCATCTTGTTCACTTTGCAAGTCATCACACGCTATATTTCAATGTAATAAATTTTTAAAACTAACAATACAAGAGAGGATTTCTCAGGCAAAACGCTTACACCTTTGCTTAAACTGTTTACAAAAAAATGATAAAACTCGAGATTGCACTTCACGCTTGTGTCAAGTTTGTGGTAAAAGACATAACACTTTATTGCACCTTCATTTTCATAACAATTCTAATATGAGTAGTAATACTATAGATGGTAATTCGAGTAACCGCCAATTTAATAAACATAACAATGCAATTTTACATGAGGCAAACAAAGGGAGCGATGTAGGTTTTGACAACCCCCCGCAGGTAGAACAAATATCTTACAATAATCATGCTTGCAATACAGAGACATATCAAACATTATTATCAACCGCTCAAATCAAGGTCTACGATATTAACGGTAAAGTACATTTATGCAGGGCACTTTTAGATCCAGATTCTCAGTCGAACTTTTTTATCACTAAAGATATGTTTCGCAAACTTGGGCTACGAGGTGATCCCTTAAATTTAACTGTTAGTTAAAAACCGATATTCACATGCAATCATGCGTAAATGATTTCACATCAACATTATCTTGTTTGGTAATTGAACAAATTACCAGCTATCTGCCCAATAAATCATTTAATTTGACTCAATTAAACATACCATCGAATATTCATTTAGCAGACCTTAAATGTAATAAGCCCGGAAAAATATATATTTTATTAGGTGCAGGTATATTTTGGAAGCTGCTGTGCATCGGTCAAACAAGGTTAGGTAAAAATTTGCCATATATGCAAAAAACACTATTAGGGTGGATTATTGGTGGCACATTTGCTGGAGATGCAAATAAAGGTAATATAACTCATTCAAACATATGTTTAACAAAAAATAATGAAGACATTTTCAATAGCAATTTAGAGAAATTTTGGAAAATAGAAGAATGCACTAACAGTAATAAAATTTATTCTCCTGACGAACAATATTGTGAGGAACATTTTGTAAAAAATACGGTACGCGACACCACAGGAAGGTTCGTAGTTAAATATCCATTGAAATAGGACGCGTCTGTTATAGGCGATTCAAAGGTCCAAGCGATAAAACGTTTACATTCTTTAGAAAGAAAATTAAATCGCGATCCTCAATTAAAGGAAGAATACATCAAGTTTTTGTCAGAATATAAGAGTTTGGATCATATGTCTAAGATTTCCATCAATAATGAATTAACTACATTTAGATATTTTCTACTTCATCACCCAGTAGTAAAGAGTAGCAGCTTAACTACAAAACTTCGCGTTGTATTCGACGCTTCAACTAGGAAAGTTCAGGTTTGTCGCTCAATGACATTCAGTATGTAGGGCCTACAATTCAAAATGACCTTTTTTTAATTCTCTTGCGCTTTCGCAAACATAACTTTGTATTAACAGGCGACATAGCAAAAATGTATCGTCAGGTGATGATACACAATGATCAATAGAATTTACAAGTAATTCTATGGCGCCCAAGTCCAGATAAACAGATTGAATATTATAAATTAAATACAGTCACATATGGAATGGCATCAGCGCCTTTTCTTGCAATTAGATGTTTAGGTCAACTCGCGAACGATTACCGCCAAACCCATTCTAAGGCTGCCGACATTATCGAAAATGATTTTTACGTCGACGATCTGCTAACAAGTTCCAATACCAGAGAAGAAAAAATTTCTATCCAAAAACAAATAGTCAGCATTTTAAGTTCAGCTAACTTTCGTTTACGCAAATGGGCATCTAATGATGCATTCATATTAAACGAAATCAACGTAAACACTAATTTAGAAAAAAGTATAATTAATATTTCAAAGGATCAAGAATGAAAAACGTTAGGAATAGTTTGGAATTCTCAAACTGATCATTTTCAGTATTCAATAAGCAATCTAGCAACACAAAATCAAGTAACTAATAGAACTATTTTATCCATAATATCCCAAATTAATGATCCTTTAGGTTTATTAACACCTATAATTATAAAGTTATTAATGCAGAAATTGTGGCAATACAAAATATCTTGGAACGAGTCTTTACCGCTCGAATTGCATAGCGAATGGGTAGAATGTAGAAACAAATTATTTATGTATATATATGTAAAAATACTACATCAGTAGAGCTACATAGGTTCTGCGACGCCTCTGAAAAAGCTTACGGCGCCTGCATATACGCAAGAAGTATGGACGATTCCGGACAGTATCAAGATTTGTTATTATGTTTTTATTATGCACCATTGAAAACTATTACACTTCCTAGGTTAGAATTATGCGTAGCGGTATTGTTAGCTCAATTATATCATAAGGTATTGCAAGCAATGAAATTCCATCCAGTTGGGCCCAACTTCGTACCATCCTGATCCCAAAAGGCGAGGAAAATACCGATATAAATTCTTGGAGGCCTATCACTATTTCCTTGTCTCTCCAACGCCTCTTACACCGGATCCTGGCCCACAGAATAAAGAGCTGCATCGCCCAGGACATCAATCAAAGGGGGTTCACAGAATCAGACGGTACCATCGCTAATGCACTACAACAGGCTGACCGATTAATCAACAGGAACACCAAAAAGTTCCCGCACCTGAATATCGATACCTCCGATGCATTCTTGTATGCAAGAATTCGTGATGAAGGAATCGGTATATGCAACCTCCGAAGAACGATACCGCAGATATTCAGAAAAAGATTAATCAACTGGCCACATCGTCAGATCCAACAATTGTGGCAGCGCTGACAAGTAACTATGGTCAGAACTTGATTAGTCGAGTAACCCTACCGGCTGGCAAAGTCCCATGGGAGAATTTCTGGAGGGAGAAAATCAAATCCTCACCACTTAGCGCAGGTCTAGAGGCAACGAGCGACGATGCCGCTAGCAGAGGATGGCTGCAATCCAACCCCTTTGGCTGGACAGGAAAAGACTTCGTTAAAGCTGTGCAACTTAGAACCAATAATCTCCCAACAGTTGGCATACCCTCCAACCCCACAGAAAAACAAAAGTGTCGGGCGGGTTGCGGGAAAATTGAGTCAATATCCCATGTCCTACAGGGTTGCCACATCACTCACTGGGAGAGGATACATCAGCACAACGCTATAGCCGACAAGATAGCACGCACTGTCGGTCAAAGGGTTGGCATGTTGAATCGGAATCACATGTCAATACAAACTTGAAGGAAAGACATGTCATTAATCTTTCTATTGAAATAGGTAATTTAGAAATTTTATCAAAATTTTCCTTATTATCAACACTAGAGCGGGTTGTTGCTTACTGTCTCCGCTTCATCAATAATATAAAATTACCACGTCACAAAAGGCTAATTAGTCATATTTCACCAAATGAAATAAGTAGATCACTTACAGTATTGTTAAAAATGGCTCAACAAGCGAATTATGCAAACGAAATTCACAAGTTAAAACAGGGCAAACCCTTAGATAGCAAAAACTCGTTGCTTTCATTGAATCCATTAGTAGATAACGATGCTATATTGCGTGTAGGAGGTCGCATTGAAAAATCTAAATTTTCATTTGATAAAAGACATCCAATTATTTTGCATCCATCTCATTTTCTTACAAAAGTAATATTTAATTTGGAACATAATCAATTGCTTCATTGTGGACCAAATCAGTTGCTTTCTTCTATACGCGACAAATATTGGTCAGTTTCGGGGAGAAATCTTGCTAGGAAAATTGTACATGATTGTATAACATGTTTTCGTGCAAAACCGAAACCGGTAGCTCATTATGCCAAAAGAAAGAATTACTCCGTCACCACCCTTTTTTAACTGCTGCATCGATTACGCTGGTCCAATTTTTATAAAGTCAAAAAAGGGTCGGGGAGCTCAACTTATAATGGCATAGGTACATATACATGCATGCAATAAAATTAATTAGGAGTTTATCAGATTATTTTTTTAGAAATTTGCACCTAATGATATGCTCAATTTTGAAAAGGATTTTTGCCCGTATTGTTTTTCAGAAGTAGGGCATTTCTCTAGAAATTTAGATGAAATTGAAATGAAAAATATTATTGCTTTGCCCCTTTAAAATAAACATAGAAGAGATGATATCATAGCATTACGAAAAAAGGGAAATTTTATAAAACCAAGAAGATGTATTGAAGCCTATTAGAAAACAAAAACACTTAAATTACGAAGAGAACGGAGATGATAACAAAATCTATTATCGTTGTTCAACTTGTCCAGGTTACAATAAAAAACGAAACCTTTGGCAACATAAAAAAATGCAAATCTGACTTGGAGAATGGGCAACCTCGCTCAAGAATACAACACACAACTAATGCGCAAACATTTTTAGCAATCATTGGTCTTCTCGCAAATTATTTAAGTAAGACCCCACTAAAAAATGATGTGTTTAAAATAATGTTTGCCGACGAAATACACAGCTACAGTCTTGAAAAAAAATATGCCCTTAAATTACTTATAGGCCCAGTACATAAGGATCCCATAGAAAATACCGCTTTTGTCGCGCCAGACAACCAATTTTTCATGCCGATGCCCCTTGGTTTCACAAACTGCCCGCAATTTATGAATTTAGTTTTACGAGACTTAAGCGATATCGCACTGGTGTACATTGATGATAATTTTATACCCCCTGAGACGTTTGAGCAAGGACTCCAAAAACTAACACATGTACTACAACACCTAGAGAAATATAAATTAACACTAAAATTGCCAGTGGGAATTTTTTAAAACAAACATTTCGGCTGAGAAATTTCGCAACATGGTATACGCCCAGGAAAAGTAAAAATCAAAGCAGTACAATTCCCCAGAATATAAAACAGATTCAACAATTATTAGGATTGGAGGGATACTTTCGGAAATTGGAAACAAATTTCGCTTGCATAACTCAACCACTTACCATATTGTTAAAAAAA
>NW_020438944.1:288407-317147 GCF_000699045.2 Agrilus planipennis
TAAAAAACGTTGTGGGGACTGAGAAAGGTTACCAAATTTGTCAGTGAGTTCACGTTTTATTTACTTGTACATTAATACTCGATATAAGCGTTAAATGTTACAAAGTAAAAAGGATGTAGGTTTTCACGTCTGAATGGTAAGACGCGTTGGTAATAAATCTAAGGATTTACATTCAAAGAACAATAAAAAAAACTTGTTAATCGTGCAAAATTGCAGTTTCCCAGTACAGAGTCGTTATCAGGGCTACGATGACTCCTCCGCCCGAAGATGAAGTCTTACCGTATGGAATCTTCCACTTAAAAATTATTATTATTAATTAATTCTCGTCATTACTTAATAGAAATTGCTACTTTTATTATTATGAAAATGAAAAAGGGAAGATTTCATTACTGGTAGTTTAAATTTAAAATTAATTATTTTCACTGAGGCAAAGGAAAAGCCTTTTCCAATTCAATTTCCTTCTCCTCGTTTTTCTTATTCCTATTCAAAAACATTTTGAACTTATTTTTATAACACCTGTAAACAATAATCAACGATTATTAATATAATATTAATGGCGGTATGCGCACTAAACTCGTACACACTTTCAGTTTCTCGCACTATTGGATCCGCACTCTGTAATGTTAATTTGGACAATTGGTCCAACCGTATTGCTTTTAAATTAAGCTGTATTGGTTGCACATTTATTACATCGTCTATATTCGGGGGTAAATATACAGGCGTTTCCTGTATGGTGTCTTGCAGGTTGACATATTTAATGTTTTCAGCTACGAAAGAGCAAGAATANATGGGATACTACCTGAAAAGGTCAAGCGATGTTTGCAGACCGAAGTCTTCCCTACACAGTCGAAACTTGGGAGGGTAATTATCCTGCTCAATTTCCCCGATAGAGATCTGACCAACCCAGGATCGTATAGGTTTGCGTCACTGTTACTGGTCTTAGGGAAGGTCCTGGACAGACTGATGGTTTTCCGACTGCGAGCGAAGGCTTTTTGAGAGAAGACGGCGGCTGCTTGCTGTAGCCCCGTAAGCGAGTAAAGTATACTATGTGAAAAGGACTGTGATAAGCACGGGGGTAGTATGGGACCGGGTGTACTGGCGCGCCGGCAGCGTCATGCACGCACCCATTACTGCTTTGGGGAGTATCGAACCCTTAGAGGACTAGCGCGGTAACGCGAGTGCAGCATCGCCCCTCTGCTAGCATGGCAAACCAGTGATGCTCTGATACCATGGAATTAGGCCTCCTAACACCGGGGTGCGCATAAGAGAACCGAGCGGTGGGTGCGCGTCTTCGGTCTATGTTGAGGAATGGACTCGTGGGGGCAGTGGTTGCCGGTCCGCATGCTGAACCATGAGGTCATCGGTAGACGCCAATGCCGTGACCTCAAACCTTTACGTACTAGCGGGGCACTGATAGACCACACCGGCCCTCGAAGCCACGCAGTTCACAGGTACACCTGGTGCTGGTGTGTGGATTTACCATTACATGATAAGGCCTCGCACGTTAAGCGCACGGAAAGCGGAGAAAAAGGTAAGTCTTAACGGGAATTTAATGGCTAGGAAACGCGTTATTTAGGAAATCAACCGGAAGACGAAATGTCAACCAACGCCCGGAGATTTTACGAAATAGTCAGAAGTGTGGTTCCGATGAAGTCGGAAACAATCAGGGTCTCAGACAGGAAAATAATTAGGGAAAACACAGGCCTCCTGATGGAAAACGTAGTTCAGATGGCAGGCATTATTAAGGAACTGCGGTACACCATTAAGAAAAAGAAGGAAGAGCTGAGGAAAGCGACGGAAAAAGCGGCAAAAACTGTAAGTACGCCAGTTTTTTCTTATGCGGATAGATTGAAAGTAGGGAAAAATACAGTTAATAATGCTAGGGTTAGTGAGAAATTTTTTCCAGTTAGAATAGAGTTCAAAATCGCGGGAATAAGTACCGACTTTGTAGAAAAGGTCGTAATGCGTACCGTCGATCCAATTAAAAACAACATCGCGGTAAAAAATGTTAGGGCAACGAAATCAGGCCATTTAGCGGAGAAAATTAAAAGTCCTTGCTTATCAAGGCAAACGACGTTGAGGTTAGGGAAATTAAAAAAAGGTGGCCTAGGGTTAGGATAAATAGGATTAGTAAGGAACTCAACGCGAAAGATTTACAGGACACAATTTTAGGGCACAATGATTTTATATTGCGGAAACGACGTAGACAAATTTAAAATCAATTTTAATCAGCTTGCGGTGTTTGAAAGTAAAAATAGAAAATATAGTTACAGCGCTATATTCGAGGTTAATTCTATTTTAAGAAAAGAGATATTAGATAGGCCAATTTATTTAAATTGGTTGGTTTTTCTAACAATTTAATTATTTCAAAATCGAGCAATATTCCAAAAGTTGCAATCATTGTAAACAACTCAAATATTGCAAGTTTATTTTTAGAAGGTGTTTCTTGCAAAAATATAATTGTAGTTGAAATTACAACACTTTCGTTCTCGTCAAGGTCTATTTACCACCTGCCGGCTCTAACGTCTACGAAAACCAGTTTCTTCAACGACAAATACACGTTATCTTTAAACTTGACCGAACGAAACCTATTGCTGTTGCTGGCGACTTTAAAGTTATTCAGTAGCACAACGAAAGTTTCTCAGGGATGCGCAGCGTAAGAGGAATCTGAAGAAGAAGGCGGAGATATGGTCGCAATTATTCGCAACTAGTCGCTCTGTTTCGCAAGTTTCATTTATCCCATCATAAGTACACATGTGTACATCATTCTCCGTTTGCTTTCTGAGAGAGAGGATCTCGTGTAAACATGCATGCGTCAATGTTGATCGATATAAGTAGCAATTTTCTTAAAAAAAAAGTACTTTAGCGATAACGATACCAAATAGGTATTGTTCAAATGAATAATTTTACAACCGAAATGACCATTTACAGCATACTCATTTCAGTAGTACTAGAATTATTAATTAAAAAAATGTTAACTATGAATGAACAAAAATTAAACATTCGCTTCGTCACATCTTTTGAAATTGAATGACCACTTTCAAATAGGTACATTGTCATTATTGTAAGTTATTTATTAGATTCTTAAATAGTTTTACAAATAAATCATATATAATGATTTTCTTCTTTGTTTATTTAGTAAACAGTATTATTATTAACAATTAGTTGACCGTAGGTTCTGCAATAAAAGAGCAAATTGGGATATTTTTTCGAACAAATTTAGGTAAAACATAGAAAACTTACTACTAATCGACGAAAACAATGTTTCGGAATGCGCTAATTTTTTAAATGACTGCATAGTAGAAGCTTGCGAGGCGTCAATGCCGCCTAAAAAATGTTTTACGAATAGTGTACCGTAGTGGACTAAAGAATTTACTGAAAAAACAATAGAATCGCGGAGACTTCGTCGCTCCTTTCAACGTGAAACAAAACAACGCGAGTAGACTAAACAAACGGGCGGAATACAAACGCTCGGTTCGCGAATCTTTTGGTGAAAACAAGGGGCAACAAATTTAAAGATTTTTGCACCGGTATTTGGGAAAATATTCATGGGGAATCGCTTCTAAAATAATTCGCGGAAAAAATTCGAATCGGATTAGTTTTCAAAATTTAAAACACCCCGACGGCACTTTCACTAAAAATAGCACAGACACGGCCGTATTTATTCTTAATTCTTTCTTTCCGTCGGACGATCCAAATTTAGACATCCATAATCACGGGCGAGTTCGCGCGACCGCGAACAATGTAATCGAGTACGATGGGTTTTTTAAAAATATTACTTACGCGGAAATAGAACGCGCCGTTATTAGAATTAATTCGCGTAAAGCGCCGGTACTCGACGGGATAACTTCCGACGCAGCCCTGGCAGCTTTTAAAATCGCGCCGGACGTTTTTACTAACATTTTTAATAATTGTATTAATCTGCTGGAAAAAACAATCGTTTAAAATTATTCCGAAACCGGGCAAACGTAACTTCGACGATGTAAAAAGCTTTCGGCCCATCAGCTTACTATCGATTGTTGGAAAAATTTTGGATAGTTTTCACAACTCGATTACAGTTCGAAATCAATAAAAACGGAGGTCTTAATGACAACCAATTTGGTTTTGTTGCCGGACGATCTACCACGGATGCTGTTAATGCAGTCATCGACGATATAAAAAATTCTCGCAGGAATGANTTGCTGTTGCTGGCGACTTTAAAGTTATTCAGTAGCACAACGAAAGTTTCTCAGGGATGCGCAGCGTAAGAGGAATCTGAAGAAGAAGGCGGAGATATGGTCGCAATTATTCGCAACTAGTCGCTCTGTTTCGCAAGTTTCATTTATCCCATCATAAGTACACATGTGTACATCATTCTCCGTTTGCTTTCTGAGAGAGAGGATCTCGTGTAAACATGCATGCGTCAATGTTGATCGATATAAGTAGCAATTTTCTTAAAAAAAAAGTACTTTAGCGATAACGATACCAAATAGGTATTGTTCAAATGAATAATTTTACAACCGAAATGACCATTTACAGCATACTCATTTCAGTAGTACTAGAATTATTAATTAAAAAAATGTTAACTATGAATGAACAAAAATTAAACATTCGCTTCGTCACATCTTTTGAAATTGAATGACCACTTTCAAATAGGTACATTGTCATTATTGTAAGTTATTTATTAGATTCTTAAATAGTTTTACAAATAAATCATATATAATGATTTTCTTCTTTGTTTATTTAGTAAACAGTATTATTATTAACAATTAGTTGACCGTAGGTTCTGCAATAAAAGAGCAAATTGGGATATTTTTTCGAACAAATTTAGGTAAAACATAGAAAACTTACTACTAATCGACGAAAACAATGTTTCGGAATGCGCTAATTTTTTAAATGACTGCATAGTAGAAGCTTGCGAGGCGTCAATGCCGCCTAAAAAATGTTTTACGAATAGTGTACCGTAGTGGACTAAAGAATTTACTGAAAAAACAATAGAATCGCGGAGACTTCGTCGCTCCTTTCAACGTGAAACAAAACAACGCGAGTAGACTAAACAAACGGGCGGAATACAAACGCTCGGTTCGCGAATCTTTTGGTGAAAACAAGGGGCAACAAATTTAAAGATTTTTGCACCGGTATTTGGGAAAATATTCATGGGGAATCGCTTCTAAAATAATTCGCGGAAAAAATTCGAATCGGATTAGTTTTCAAAATTTAAAACACCCCGACGGCACTTTCACTAAAAATAGCACAGACACGGCCGTATTTATTCTTAATTCTTTCTTTCCGTCGGACGATCCAAATTTAGACATCCATAATCACGGGCGAGTTCGCGCTGCCGCGAACAATGTAATCGAGTACGATGGGTTTTTTAAAAATATTACCCACGCGGAAATAGAACGTGCCGTTATTATAATGAATCCGCATAAAACGCCGGAACTCGACGGGATAACTTCCGACGCAGCTCTGGCAGCTTTTAAAATCGCGCTAGGCGTTTTTATGAACATTTTTAATAGTTGTATTAATCTTGGCGTTTTTTCAGCCTGCTGGAAAAAACAAACTGGGCAAACGTAACTTCGACGATGTAAAAAGCTTTCGGCCCATCAGCTTATTATCGATTTTTGGAAAAATTTTGGATAGTTTTCACAACTCGATTACAGTTCGAAATCAATAAAAACGGAGGTCTTAATGACAACCAATTTGGTTTTGTTGCCGGACGGTCTACCACGGATGCTGTTAATGCAGTCATCGACGATATAAAAAATTCTCGCAGGAATGATAATTACGTAGCTGCTATTGCGTTCGACATTTCGGAAGCACTTGACAGCGCTTGGTGGCCTAGAATTATTTTCGAATTGCGAAAATTAATTAAATTAGTTCAAAATTATTTTAGTGACAGAACCGCTGTTGTTACGATTTCCGGAACCGCGGTAACTAAAAACGTAGAAAGAGGCTGCCCGCAGGGGTCGTGCTCGGGCTCGCTCCTGTGGAATATACAATTTTTGATATTGCATTACCGGCCAGATGTAAGATTTTTTCATTCGCAGACGATAACTTGCTCGTCGTCGAAGCGCGGCAATATAAAATATTAAAAAATAAAACCGATCAAGCACTCGTTATGTTGTCAAAGGACCGACAGCTCGACTATGCGTCAACCTAGCGGACACGGTACATCCGGCGGACATCGACAACTTCCGGTTTTCCGAGGGAGTCCAGGAAGCCTACAACATAGTTTTATACACGGATGGTTCTAGATTGGACGACGGACGAGCTGGAGGANGCCCAAGGGTTAGCCCAAAAAGTCTGAGGTTCCTCAGGGCACAGAACCCTCGAAGATGGGGGAAGCTCGCAAGCACCTTAGGACAAATGAGCTGGAGAGGATAAGGCGGATCGGGGATAGTCTCAGCAGCTTTGTCTTCGATGAAGGCAACAAGATCTCTTAGGTGGAGGCTGAGTTTATTCTGGACAGGCACGCCGAGTGCGAGGACATCCTTTTGGAAGCCCTTGTGGATAAGGAGATCGCGATGGCGGCGTGTCGTTTGCGAACATGGTGAGAGGGGGGAAGCCAACGTCGGGTAAATCAACCCCGGCCAAAGCTCCCAAACCGCCCAGTACAAAAGGACACTGAAAAGACGGCAAAGCCTGGTCGGTGTGCTTGTGCGCGAAAACGGAATCAGTGTTGCCTTGCTACAAGAGCTATATGCCGTGGATTTTGGCGTTCGGAGGTTGCCCTCGGGGATGGTAATTGTGGGAAAACAGGGTGGAGAAGATCCCAAAGCGATTGTAGCCATAGACAGCTCCGAAGTCAACGTAGTCGATCCAAGCCAGGACCTGACTAGGTGTGAGGCTTTTGCTTACCTGCGCGGCCCGTTCGGGGATTTGTATGTCTGTTCCAACATTGTCAATTTGCTGGAGACATTGAGGACAGCTTCGGAGTATCGAACGCGTCGTGGAGAGAAGCAGGCGACGAGTGCTGCTGATCGACCTTGACGCCAACACTGAGTCGCATTTGAAGCACAACAAAGGCATGACGGGTCGAAGTACGAAGGTTGTGAGTGGGGTGAGCCTGGAACAGGTAATCCTGGCCTACGAGTTGGAGGTTCTAAACGTACGGTCGGAAACGTCTACCTACGGAGAGCGACACTGAAGTCACCCTCGCAAGGGGGCTGCGCGGAAATGTATGGAGAATAGAACCAGCCTGGTTCTCTAGCGATCACAATCCCATCCTGATTGAGATCCCTGTGAGTGCAGCCAACAATACCACCGGAGAGCCGTCCGCTCTTCCCGGTGAAGCTCCTGGAGTAATGGGATACTACCTGAAATAGCCAAGCGGCTATGGAAGGTAGCCCCTGCGCCGTTCAGTGCCTTTACGACCGATGTTTGCAGACCGTTGTCTTCCCTACACAGTGGAAGTTTGGGAGGGTAATCACTCTACTTAGGTCCCCCGATAGAGATCTCACCAACCCCGGATCGTATAGACTTGTGTGCCTGTTATCGGTCCTGGGGAAGGCCCTGGAGAGACTGATGGTTTTCCGACCGCGAGCGAAATTGGGCAACCAGCAAAGTGAAAAGCAGTTCGGTTTAAAGCCTGGCTAGTGCACCGAAAGTGCCTGGTATGAAGTGAAGCGGACGGTGAGCAGGTCCGAAAAACGTTATGTTCTAGGTCTGTTTATCGACTTCTCAAGCGCGGTTGACAATTTGCATTGGAGCTGTATTGTCGCAAGGCTCCAACGAGTGGGGTGTGAAAAGCTAACCCTGTGGCGAAGCTACTTCCATGATAGAGAGGTTAGAGCCTACGGGCCACAAACCCAGGTTAGTAGGCAGGTCAAAAGAGGATGTGTTCAAGGCTCCGTCCTCGGTCCGGAATGCTGGAATCTGATGATGGATGTTTTTTAAGAGAATACGAGACAAAGGGGAAGAGTATTGTTGCCTTTGCCGACGATCTATTGGTTTCGACACATAAAACGTATTGCTGCTAAAGGGAACGTTGTCCGATACTCGGCCACCACTAATAAGAAGCGGCAACTTTACAGTGGAGTGTGTGTGTACCGTGAAATACCTCGGTGTGTGGGTAGGAGAGAGGATGGCTATTGGGTCACACCTCGAAACACTTAGGGGCAAACTACTGACATTAGTAGGGCCCCTGCGAAGAGTCCTGCGCACGGAATGGCGGCTAGTCAAGCGGGCTGTCCGCTGTGTGTTTAAAGGCCTCCTGACTGCGTGTGTCCTGTGCGGATCAAGCGTTTGGTACCAGACGCTCCGTACGATGGTGAGAGCAAACCTGATGAGGCGATGCGAAAGGGTGGCACTCCCGGCGTGCTTGAAGGTGTGTCGAACAATCTCTACCGATATGATAATCAATAGATACAGGAATTCATGGGAGAAATCCCGTGGGTGCTGGAGGCAGAGTGGCGGGCACTAATTATCAAGGCAAAGCGTGGGATACCGATGGAACCCGGCGACGTAGCCAAAATGATGAAATCGCCGGCCTGTCGCAGAGTTAGGCAGAAGGATGTCACGAAAGTGGCAAGACGAGAGAAGAGACGGCGGCTGCTTGCTGTAGCCCTGTAAGCGAGTGATAAGTACTATGTGTACTGGCGCGCCGGCAGCGTCATGCACGCACCCTTTACTGCTTTGGGGAGTATCGCCCCCACGAACCCGTACAGGACTAGCGAGGTAATGCGAGTGCAGCATCGCCCCTCTGCTAGCATGGCAGACCAGAGATGCCTTGGTACTATGGGATTAGGCCTCCCAAGCCCGGGGCGCGCATAAGGGAACCGAGTAGAGCGTGCGCCTCTTTGGTCTATGTTCAGGAATGAACTCGTGGGGTCAGTGGTTGACGGTCCGCGTGCTGGACCAGGAGGTTATTGGTAGACGCCAATACCGTGACCTCAAACAATAACGTACTAGCGGGGCATGGATAGACCCACCGGTGATGGCTGATGCACCAGCTCGAACCAGCCGAATCGCTTTGGCGGCTCAGCAGCCCTCGAGGCCACCCAGGACACAGGTATATCTGGTGCTGGCGTGTGAATTTACCATTACATGGTAGGGCGTCGCACGTTAAATCCTCAATATCTGTCCCCTCTCCTACAGGCACGACCGCCTCCCTTCCGTCCTGGACAATTGGTTCTTATCAGGGGACATCTACCAAGGAATTTTGCCCCTAAATCGCGACCAGAACCGGTCCACTCCAGTCCGTTCACAGCCACGACTTTCGCCGCCCGCGACGACAGCCTCTCTGAACTGGAGGCGATTGATACAAATCTAGCGGCCGCCAGACACAAAATTCGCCTGTCGTCGCACCCCACGGGGCGGACAGAGATCACCCGGCCAACCGGCGGACTCACTTAACTCCAAAATCAATGGGTGGTTTCCACAATAGCCACAACGCTAAGCAATTTAAGGTGAGGATTAGTTCCAGTAACGATAATGAAGATGATAGCGACGTGTGATTGCCACTTCATAGATTTGCCTGTATGTATATGAATTTTACATCTAAAAATACAAATTACAAAAAATGTTTAATTGATGTGTTTAAATATTGTAGGTCCAACTATATCTAGTCATGTAACAGCTAAAAGTTCTAATTGTATATTACTGCAATAAGTATTTACTATTTTCGAAATTAATTTTGTAATGTGTAAGCTTTCACACCGCCAAGTTCAAAAACACCAATCATTGATAAACGTTCGATACCTAATAAAAATGCTAAAAAGGCAAAACATAGGACAAATTCTACATCGGGATCACTATACATTGATGGTATCGTTGAATTGGACCGGTGAGTTACGACCCCAGTTTACTGGTAATAATAATACACAGCAAGTAAATGTTGATAATCGATTAACAATTGCAATAATAATTACCTATATAAACAATTTCTTTATCTGGTGAAATGGTGATTCTAACAGAAATTAAGAAGCTGAATTGGAAAATTGCAGACGCAAAAAAAAACAATAAATCAAAGTAACAACTTACTTTTAATAAATAGTAATAACAGCGCAATAATATTCATAATTTTCGCACCGAACAATGACAGCTGCCAGTTGTGGATAATGCATCACATGAATCTTTGAAAAAATATTTCAAAGAGGATTAAAATATTGAGCTACTGGTAATGATTCTAATAATTGTTAAGACATTCCAAAATTTCTTCGTTTTATATAAATTTTTTCTGTAGTTAACGACTGTATCTTTGTGGGGGCGAAACTAGCCAAAATATTTGATTATGAAGAAGCTCTTTGCCGAAGTTAGTTAGCAATTCTATATTTAGGAAGTAGCAAAAAGGGAAAGCTATCCTTTAAGATGCTCGCTTGTCACACTGCAGTTTTACGTAAAAAAACTGCACATTAAAATAGTGTCAAAAGGAGTAAATACATTACTGGTAATATTTTCTTTGGGCTTTATAGAGACGATATCAAATCCTACAAAACATTATATCACAGGTCAAAGTTTACAAGGCAACCGATTTAAAAATATATTGATAGGTTTTTTCCTACGATTTTGGTGTTTTTGGGATACAATATATCAACTTTGATGATATATTATATCAATAAAGTTAGTGTAAAGAGATATTTACGTGTGGTGCGAAATGACAATTTGATGGACTCAAAAATAGTGTGCATATATTACAGAACTTCTCTTTATTGTAGCATTAACTCTTTTTTTTATCAAAAATTGAAAGATATTCTGTTAAATCAACTATATTAGCCCAAAGGATTTGGTTAATAAATTAGCCTCATTTTTTGTGACATCCTGTACAATTACACCTTATAAATTTGACTATAAACGTTTGCATATTCAGAAGCTATCCGAAAGCGGTTTCAAAATGCTACCGAAAATGCNTATTAAGGGAGAGAAAACGACATTTAAAATTACAAGTAAAATTCCTTTTACAGCCATAATCAAAGAGTTGAGGAAAACTTCAGCTGAAGAAATTCCAATGGTGAAACAACACCTTTATGGCATTTACAACTATAATAAATTAAAACAAGGAGCTGAAAGAAAAAGTGACTGATAATGAGACCATGATCTACATTGACTTTTCGGAAAACTACACGACAAAATACTCAAAAGAAATACAGTCGCAGGCAAAAATCAATTAATTATTCATACTGGAGTTTATTACTCACGAAAAGACCATCAGTTGCAAACCACATTGTTTGCTACAGTGAGTGAAAATTTAGATCACCAGGTTCATGCAGTGTGGGCACATACGAAACCATTTTTAAGAATAATTTTGGAAAACAAAAAAATTGACACCCTGCATATTTACTCTGATAAACCAACGTCGCAGTATTGTAATCATACAAATATAAATCTAAAAACTTTAATTGATGGATTCAAACATCACAAAAGCAATGTAGACATTTAGCGAATACGGACATGTAAAGGACCCGATGAATGGTGTAGGTCGTCATAAAAAGAACTTCCGATAGCCATGTGTTGATGGGGAAAGATATCAAGACCGCCTCAGAATTTGTTAATCTATTTAAAGAGTCAAACATCCACGTCGAAAAAGTTTCTGTTGATGAAGTTAGTCATGAAGAAAATGATCTCTAAATCAATTGATGCTGTTCCAGGTGTAATGAAAATCACCAATATTGTTTGAGAGAAAGGTCCTAAAGTTATTACAGAATTGTTCCAATATAAAAATTTGCAGTAAGTAATAAAACTGCATATTCTTTCCAGAAATGAATGCACCAATTTTACCGAACCCGCGGATAATATGCCTTTAGAACTAGAACCGCGTCAACAAAAACTAACCAACATAAATTTTCAAGATCTGACGAATACCAATAACAGACGAAGCATTTTTAAAATAATTTATGACTCTTCGTTATCCGATGACGAAAATTTAAAAACAATTTCTGATCCTCAGAAAGCCCTTAAGGTCAACGTTCCGGATAAAGCAGCCGGATCGTCGTATAATACAAATAGCAAAGAAAATATTTATCCTAATTTAATTTGTCCTGGAACATTTTTATTGATTAATGTACCTATTCCAAAGCGTAGGTGAACCATATCACCTTCTCTAAATAGTATTGAAGTTTGTCGATGTTGTTTTGGCATTATTAATAATAATAAAGTTTTTGGTTTATATGCTAGTAAAAATTCGTTTGGTGTTTTACCAGTCACTGTTGATGGGGTGTTTCTGCAGTTGAATAGGAATGTTGTTATCTTCGCGAATAACGTACTGAGGTTGTTATTATCGAGTTTTGCAGATCTTCCATTATTTTCTTAATTGCCTTTTTACATGTTTGTACTCCTCTTTCAGCTAGTCCATTGCTTTGCGGATGGAACGATGGTGAATGTAATATTGTGATATTATAGGCTGTACAAAACTTATAGTATGCTTGGCAGTCAAATGGCGGTCCATTATCGCTCAGTATGCTCTCTGGAATACCAAAATGTGCAATTAAATTTAGAATTTCAGTGGAAACATTAATGGCTGTACACATGGACATTGGAATCACAGTTATCCACTAGGAATACGCATCACAAATGATGAAAAAGTTTTGGTTGTTTAACTGGTAGAAGTCAACGTGAATTCTAAGATACCTTGCCATCAGTCAAACTTGTGTTGAAGATGACGGAAAACAAAGTTACCTTTCTGAGATCAGTGTGTAATACTCCAAAGATATTTCAGCTAGACCCAACAGACATACAAAAATAATTCGTCATCATACGGACAAATGATGATGAGTTCGTCAAGTGTGAACGCGTGTGCCCAATGCTTTGAAAATTTTATTGTTAATACTAAGGCTGTTAAGTGTAAATTATATTTTCAGAGCTACCATGCTCAGTGTGTACAAATAAAAGATCCGGTTTATAAAGCATTAAATGACAACAAAAACCTGTTTTGGTATTGCGATAACTGTTCCAAGTCTCCAAACAATTAGAAAAACTGGAATGTCAATTAAAAGAGGATCGAGTGAACACTACGGATATAATAAAAAATCTTGGTGCATCTACTGCGGATAGCAAAACATCATGGTCAAATGTGGTGAAGAAAAATTTATTTCCGCCATTAATAATAAAACCCAAGGATGTGAGTCAAGATAGTACCACTACAAAAAAAACTGTAGAGCAAAAAATTAACCCGTCAGATTTATCAGTTGAAGTCAAAAGTTTTAGAACAGTTGGTCAAGGACGTGTTCTTATTGAGTGCAATGATAAAAAGTCAATGAAAAACCTTCAAGATACAGCGGTTGCCGAACTGTCAGAGGGCTACACAATAGAAATTCCCAAACCAGTAAATCCAAAGATTATTATTGTTGACATGAAAGCAAAGTATATCAATAATGAGGAAGAGTTTAGTCAGCTGATAGATAATCAAAACTGTTTGTCTAATGTTATAAACAGGGATATCAAAATTATTAAAATGTATATACCAAAGAATAAACGTTTACACAATGTACTGCTGGAAGTGTCGCCGGAGGTTTTTAACAGTCTGATAAATAATAAAAAAATTTTTATAGGCTGGGATAGTTTTCCTGTATATAAATATATAGGGGTATTGCGATGCTACAAGTGTTGGAAATATGGGCACAAAGTTGCTCAATGTAAACAAACTAATGAGATTTGCCCATTGTGTAATAAAAATCATAAAAGGGATATGTGCTCATCGACAACCGAAGAATGTACAAATTGTAGATACGCGCACGATGTCTTAAAAATCCCTAATATAGATTACAAGCACAATGTGTTTGATAAAAAATGCATTTGCTACCAACGAGCACTGGAAAAAGTGAAATCCAGAATACAATATTTATAGCAACTAGGAAAAGCTAACAAAATAGTTACAACTACAAACGAATGTCTGATTTTACATATTAATGCCCAAGGAATTACATCACATATGGTAGAAATAAAACAACTAATGCAAGATAAAAACCCCTGGATTGTATGTGTTAGTGAAACCCATGTTACCCCTGAAATTGATGACAGAGAAATTAGTATACATGGTTATAACACAGTAAATTGTCACTCAGATAGCAGACATACGGGTGGAGTGATGATATATTTGAAAAACTTTTTAAAGTTTAAAGTTGTACGAAGCGATGCAGTTTCGCATAATTATTGGGTACTCTGGATAGAGATCAACTTTAGAAAAGAGACTCTTCTGGTTGCAGCGATTTATAGATCTCCTAACGGCAATTCTAGTGAGTTTCTCAATTATTTTGAAGAAACAATGGATGATAATATGGTACATAAACAAAAAACCGTAATACTGGGAGATTTTAATATAGATTTATTAAAAAGCGGCGGTGAGTCTGGAAAACTGATAAGAATTATACAAGATTCAGGTACTAGACAAATTGTGACCAAGGAAACAAGAATTACGAATTTCTCGTCAACGTTGATCGACTTCATTATAACAAACGACTTTGATGCTACAGAAGTACCAAGAGAATTCCCGAGAATATCAGATCACGAAATTATTGGCACAAGAATTCCTTTGCAGGACGAACATAAACAAAAAAAAAGTTTTTGGAAAAGACACATTAATGAGTCAGTATTATCAGAAGTGGTTACAGAATTAACTGGAGCAAGCTGGAACTATGCATCAACTGATATAAATGTCATTTATTCAGATTTTATTACGATTATTGAAACGGCGGTTGACAAAATAATCCCTAAAAAATTATGTGTAACAAAAAAAATACAATGGATTACAGGCAGTGTGCGGGTTGCTCAAAAAGAAAGGGACAATGCTTTTAAAAAATTTCATTTAACCAAAGATAATAATGATTGGGAGTTCTACCAGTACTGCCGAAATAGAGTGACATCATTAATACGTAGCGAACAACGAAAATTCTATGACAATAATATTGACAGATGCAAAGATGATGGAAAAAAGATGTGGAGGACATTAAAGGAATTAGCAGGGAACAAAAAGCAGTGTGTAGATTATAGTGGAATTGATTTTGGAATCTACGAGGGGAAACCAGAAGAAAATTTCAATAAATTTTATTCTGATAGTTTAAACGAAATTGCAGAAGGCATAGAGAAGAGAAAATGGAACTGTGAGATTAGTGAATATAAGGGGACCTGTCTCGAGCAGTTTGAAAGTGTTAATATTCAAGAATTAAAAAAGATAGTGGATGGGTTGAAGAATAAGGGCACTAATGATGACATCATTAGTCCTAAACTGGTGAAGGGTTTATTTTGTGTGATAGGGTATAGTCTTTTGAACCTTGTAAATACTTCGTTGTCTAAAGGGAAAGTACCAAGTGAGTTAAAAACTAGTGTTATTGTTCCGATACCAAAGGTATCCAACCCAAAATCTTTCGTTGAATTTAGACCTATAAATTTGTTACCTGTCATTGACAAAATCCTTGAAAAAATTGTGTGCCAACAACTGAGAAAGCATTGCGAGTCAAACCAGATAATTTTTCACAGACAATCAGCTTTCAGAGAAGACCATTCCTGCGATTCGGCGTTGCAATATATATGTGCATCATGGAGAAAGGATACAAATTAAAACAAAATAATATTAAGCGTTTTTATAGATTTACAGCGTGCGTTCGAAACCATTGATCGTGAGATTTTAGTAAAGAAACTTTCGTTATATGGGGTAAAAGGTAGGGCATTAGACTGGATTAAAGATTATCTAACCGACAGGTATTATAAAACTAGAATACATTGTAATGTGTCAAATAAGATAGAAAGCAACATGGGTGTTCCGCAGGGCAGTGTATTGGGTCCTCTTCTATTTCTTATATATGTTAATGAAATGCAAGAAGTTTTACAAGACTCAGTTGTAAATCTATTTGCAGATGATACTGTCATTTGTGTGTCCGGAAACAATTTTGTGGAAATATATAATATATTAAATAAGGAGCTTGAAATACTGAATAATTGGTTATGTCAGAATAAACTAAAATTAAATTTAAAGAAAACAAAATGTATGGTGTTTGGTAATAGAATAAATTGTAGAAAGTATTCAGATTTAGGTTTGATAATAAAAATGAACAATGTAGAAATCAACTACGTGTCTGAAATTAAATACTTGGGAGTTGTATTAGATCCGCAAGTAAATTTTTCGAAGCATATTGATTATTTATGTAAAAAGTTGGCAAAAAAATATGGCTTCTTTTGTAGAATTTCGAAATATCTATCGCAGTGGACAAAAACAATTGTGTACAATACTATAATAATGCCCCATTTTAATTATTGTTCCTCCTTATTGATTTCGTGTACAAAAGATTGTATACATAGATTACAAGTACAGCAAAATAAAGTTATGCGTATTATATTGGGATGCAATAGATATACACCGATAAAATTAATGTTGCATATGTTAAACTGGCTGACTGTTGAACAAAGTGTTAAGAGGGCTAATTTAATTTTAATTTATAAAATTCGGACAGGTCAAATGCCACAATATTTGAATAACTTTATTAGAAAACGGTCGGAAATTCACTTACACAATACCAGATTTAGATCAGATTATGATTTACCATGTGTTAAAACTAAATTACTTCAGAAAACATTGTTCTTTGAAGGGGTTTCACTTTTTAACGCTCTCCCTGAGACACTAAAGGGAGCTACGAGTTTAAGGAGTTTCAAAAGGGGGATTTTTGAATACTTAAAAATTAATTGTTAAGAATAAAATGTATTTTTTGTTATGTATTAGCAAAATGCTAAATAAATATATAAATAAAAAAAATAAAAAAAAGATCTATCCTATATTACATTTGAATAAAATATAAATATTATGCCTAAGCCTTCTGCAAAATTGAAAAAACCAGGAGTATTACGATTTTAACATTAATGTTAATACATTTGAAAAATGTTAATTAATTAATGTTTTAAACGTCATTCTTTGATGCAGAAACGTACCATTTTAGTTATTTTTTCAAATGTATACGGTTGTGTTACCTTTTTTATTATTTTTTTTAATATTACTTTTTGTGCACGGGAGGGTGTTAAGAAAGCACGTGTTTTTCTGCTCCAGAATTTTGATTGTAATTGCATAAACAATTTATTCTGTAATATCGCATTTTGCAACCATTTAATTACCATATTTTTTATTGACATGATAAGTTATAAATATATTCTTTTGTTATATTGCTTTCTAAGAGTCAATCGAAGTTTGCTTATTTAACCTAAAAATGACTTTATTTGTCCTAATAAAGACCCAATAAACATAGAGGGTGCAGTTAAATGTGCCAAATGCGACACATATTATAATTAATCTTGCTCAGATAGAGCAAAGCTTTGTCAGGGTGGCTCATTTGAGAAGTGTTGCTAACTCTTATCTAATTACTACAATCATACAAAATATCAATGATAGCGTTGACTCTTGTACTAAATCGTTAAAAACAAATATCGAAGAGTCTAATCAACTATACAAAAAATTGAAATCAATTTGTGCTGACGTCAACAAATTAAAAGATCAGATTTCAGAACTGGTAGCTAATGTGAAGGACTGTTAAGTGCGTGGGCCCTGAGGGCTCTTTTCTAATATATTAAGTACATGGACCCTGAGGCTCCTTTCTAATTTTGATGACCGTTTCGAGGCCCCATCTAATTTGCCAACGTCACAGTCCTGACCTATATATTCTAGTTAATTAATCTAAAACAAGTTAAGTTCTATTTTCTGGTCAACGATCGTTACTATGTCGTTTTGTTAAAACGGTTCTGTTGTCACATTATTGTATTGTGTTGTGTAATAAAAACTATTTTTTAATTAATCATCATGAACCGTCGACTTAACTGACGCTGCGAACAGGATCGTGAAAGGATCCTTTATTGAAGAATTTCATCGAGAAAATCTGAAAAAGCGACCCCAGGTGCTCAGCTCCTCAACGTTCACGATTCCAATCAGGGAAAACCTACGCTTGGATTACACCATAACCCTTGGGGGTAGAAGCGAAAGACGGGTAGATCTGAAAATACAACGGTGATTCTAGGACTTCCACTGCACTCTTCTATCTATCGGAGAAATTTTGGACAAGTACAATTTTCATACCATTATTGATCCCAAATCTATTTCTTTCCCATAACAATAATGACGACTACCCAACAACCGTATCATTGGTAGACATCAAAACAAAATTTGATTTCCTTTTCAATTTCATTTCAAAATTTTGACGGAAAGGAAACTGAATTTGCTCAATTTATCAAGGCAACAGACAATTTTTGAACAAATGTAACCTCAAGTAGTTTTGATTATCTTGACGCAAAATTTATAGCTGTTACCAATAAATTAAAGAACGATGCTGCATTATTGTAGTGTCGAAAGACCAGAAGATTGACCCGAATTAAAACAACTTTGAAATGAACGTTTCGGTACCATATAAAATACTAATTTATTATATAATCAGTAGATTGGTTGCGCAATGTTATTAATTGAACACTGAAAATTATTATTTGTGAAATAATAATATCTTTTCAAAATTAAAAGAATCAGTAGACGGTCTTGTTGATCAACAATATAGCAGAACTCATTATAAACAAGAAGCTACAAAAGTATTTTGTGCCGCTATTAATGAACCGTATAGAATTCATTCATTATATATGTTAAAGAGGAGAAAGAGATGAGGGTGGCGGTACCTCTCCTGCCCCAACTTAGTATTGAATCCTATAAATTGAATTATTGGGTACAATAAGTAAGAAGTTTTCAAAAACTCTCGTTAAGTCGCCTTAAGCTTCATCTATCCTAGTTAAGTTATGTCTCGCTAAGTTAATTCTACTTAATTACCACGTTCGGGTTCTTCTAAGTGTTAATTGTCAAGTCTTATAAGTTTGTATATAGTTTTTTTTTTTTTGGTTAATATACGGCTAAAAACGTTTTATTAGAGAAAGTGAGCTCTTGTCAACGTTACAAGTAGCACTTCCACGAAACATTGGGTCCTTTGAGCCGAATTTATATGAAAAGTTGCTGCAACCTACAGATAATTGTTTGTAGAAGCGCTTAGGTGCCGCTTCTATAAACAACAATAAGGAACATCGTCGAGGCAACAATCCGCAAAAAAAGGTGAGTCTCCAATTATTCATCACATTATCCTTATTAAATTCCCAATTGTATCTATCTACTTCTATTTTACCCTATTATAATGGCTACTGGAAGTAAAACTGCCGATAAAATCAAAATTCTGATAGCTAAACGTGGACAAATTAAAGCGTCGGTTACTAGATTTCTGTCGATACTAATAATGTAAACTATTTAGAGTTAAAAAGGAGACATTCTAATTTCGAAAGCTTATTAACCAAATTTGAATAAATTCAATCAAATATCGAATTGTTAGATAGTAACGAATGCGAGACAAACTAGCATGAATTCTTCGAAAATTTATACTTTCAATTAATTTCTAAAACAGAACAAATAATCAACGATTAAGATAATGCTAAAGCAAAGGATAATTCTGCCAGTTCAGTTCAAGAATCGACTAACGATCTGAACACTCATTTGCGTTTACCCATAATCAATTTACCGCAATTTTCTGGAAATTATGATCAACGGTACCCCTTTTATGATACCTTTTCATCCCTCATACATAATAATTCCTCGATTACAAAAATTCAAAAACTGCATTGCTTGAAATCCTCAATACAAGGTGAAGCCTTAAAAATGTTACAATCCTTAGAAATATAAAATGATAACTATACTGTCGCGTGGAATTTACTTAAGAATCGGTACGATAATAGATATTTCAGCTAGACCCAACAGACATACAAAAATAATTCGTCATCATACGGACAAATGATGATGAGTTCGTCAAGTGTGAACGCGTGTGCCCAATGCTTTGAAAATTTTATTGTTAATACTAAGGCTGTTAAGTGTAAATTATGTTTTCAGAGCTACCATGCTCAGTGTGTACAAATAAAAGATCCGGTTTATAAAGCATTAAATGATAACAAAAACCTGTTTTGGTATTGCGATAACTGTTCCAATGTGGTTAATGATAGGATAAACATCTCCAAACAATTAGAAAAACTGGAATTTCAATTAAAAGAGGATCGAGTAAACACTACGGATATAATTCAAAATCTTGGTGCATCTACTGCGGATAGCAAATCATCATGGTCAAATGTGGTGAAGAAAACTTTATTTCCGCCGTTAATAATAAAACCCAAGGATGTGAGTCAAGATAGCTGTATGTAATTCTGACCTGTCAATATGTCGTAGCTGACTTGATAAATATTAAATTTGTTAAAATCTCTGCGTTCTGAAAATGTGTGTATTTTAACATTTAGCTACAGGTAGGTGTAATAGTATTCGATGGAGGACTAAATTTCAAGACTGTTGTTGATANATCAATTTACCGCAATTTTCTGGAAATTATGATCAACGGTACCCCTTTTATGATACCTTTTCATCCCTCATACATAATAATTCCTCGATTACAAATATTTAAAAACTGCATTGCTTGAAATCTTCATTAGAAGGTGAAGCCTCAAAAATGTTACAATCCTTAGAAATATAAAATGATAACTATACTGTCGCGTGGAATTTACTTAAGAATCGGTACGATAATAAATGTCTGGTCATACAAAAACACGTTAGGGCTATACTCGATATTCCTACAATTAATAAGGAATCATACAGTAAACTAAGATTACTTGTTGATAGTGTTCAAAAACATATTCGTGTGTGGGAACACTCGGTATAGCAAGAAACAATTCTAATGTCTATTAATTAAGCGTCTTCATTTGTGCTGACTTGTGCGTGTAAATAGTCAAATAAATCAGTCTAACACCAGGCTCGCTTTTATTGGATACTGTAACAGTATCAACCCCTGAATACCTAAAGGGTATCAACCATCGGATGCTGCATCAGTGCTACTATTCATCTTAGACACAGCAATGTGTTCAACTTCGTTACAAATCGGTTCTTCTCAGAACCACAACTTTTGTTAGTCACATCTCATTACGACAACAGTGGCTACACCTGCTTTAAATGCTTTAGATCGCCCAATAGATACATGGGATGATCTATTAACTGCTATAATTACCGAAAAACTAAATTACAATACATTAAAAGATTGGGAAGATAGTTTGTCAAGTGATATCTTGCCTAGTGTAGGTAATCTTATTATAGGTTTTTGAACACGTAAATGTTAAACATTAGAAATGATGAAACAAACAATTCATTTACGATAAACAACATTAAAAAAAGATCCAATAGCAACAAGCTAAATGCATATTTAACAACAAATTCAAATCCTTGTGTTATTTGTAATCAACAAACTCATTCGATTTATTATTGTGATATTTATTTCAAAAAACGCCAGTCGAACAACCTTTAAGTAAGGCTAAGTAGAAACGCCTTTGTCTAAATTGCTTAAAACCGAACCATACAACATTTTATTGCACCAAAAGCAAATGTAAACATTGCAATCGAAAGGATAATTCTCCTAAACAAAAAGAAAGGTCTTACCCCAACTAACCACAACAGTTTAAAAAAACAATGCAGACACGTGTTTCGCTCACTTACACGTCGTGAGCATTTTCAACGCAAGACAACAACATGTAAGTGAGCGAAACCCGTGTCCGCGATGTTTCTAACTGTTCTGGTTGGTTGGGGTAAGACCTTCCTTTTTATTTATCAATACGCCACAGTCTCCTTTATATTTATTTCATAATTCTCTCAGCCACTAGTTCTCTGACCCCACCTGCTGAGCAGAACCGTTGGAATATAGGTAAATTTATATTGTGCAGATAATTAGCGACATCTGCTGTATTAAGTGTATAGAGAAGTGGAACGATACATTGATGCCAGATTAGGTCGGTACGGCATGGCGGTAAGAGCATGCACGCGCAGTGTTGCTGTCAGCTTCTCGTTAATCTAAGTATATCGTTATGTTCTCAAGTAAATACATAATTTAATATTAATGAATGTGTTAATGTTTATTTAAGCTACCTCTCACACTCCATATTTTGTTATGGTAGCAAAGCGTGGTTACAGTTCAGTGATTAGCAAAAGGTTTTCGTTACATACACGTGTCCCGACAGAAAGACTTTTTTTAATACTGATGCACAAAGATAACGTTGCAAACCACGTCGTTTGAAGTGGAAATTTAGATCACCTTGCAGCGTGGACACATACGAATTCATTTTTCAGAAAAATCTTCGAAAACAACTAAATTGACACCCTGCATATTTACTCTGATGGACCAACGTCGCAGTATCGTAATCGTATAAATATAAATCTGTAGTTCAAACCTTTAATTGACGAATATCGACGTGGAAGAAGTTAGAAGTTTCTGTTGATGATGTTAAAGCCATGAAGAAATTGATCCCTAAATCAATTGATGCTGTTCCAGGTGTAATGAAAATCACCAATATTGTTTGGGAAAAAGGCCCTAAAGTTATTATACAATTGTTCCGATATAAAAATTTGCAACTCACGGATGTTGATGTGCCTTTAGTAATAGAGCCGTGTCAAAAACCACCAACATAAATTTCCAAGATCTGACGAACACCAATAACAGACAAAGCATTTTTAAAAGCATCTTCGTCGTCTGATGACAAAAATTTACAAACAATTTCTGATCGTCGGAAAGCCCTTAAGGTCAACGTTAAAGATAAAGCTGCCGGATCGTCGTATAATACAAATAGCAAAGAAAATATTTATCCTAATTTAATTAGTCCTGGAACATTTTTATTGATTAAAGTGCCTAGCCAAAAGAGGAATATGTTCTATTCTAAGATACCTTACCATCTGTCAGACTTGTATTGAAGACGACGGAAAACTCACAGTTACTTTCCTGGGATCAGTGCGCAATATTGCAAAGATATTTCAGCTAGGCCCAACAGATCTATCTTATATTACATTTGAACAAAATATAAATATTGTGCCTACACCTTCACGGAAAATTGAAAAAACCGCGAGTATTACCATTAATGCTGATATATTTGAAAAATGTTAATGTTTTAAACGTGTGTTTTGATGCATAAACTTGTAATATTAGTTGTTTTTTTCAAATGTATACTGTGTTACCCATTTTGTTTATTTTTTTATTATTGTACAACTTAGGCCATAGGCATAATATAAGGGACCTATACGCTAGGGTTATATAGTTTTTGAGACTGTCCTATTGTTATAATACATTTTATGTTATATGCTTATATATTAAGAAAATGGGCATCTAGCAATGGTAATATTTTGAAGGGTATTAATACTAGTTGTAAAACCTCTGTAATTAATATAAATAGTGGTGAAAATTTAAGTACATTAGGTCTACAGTGGAATCCTAGTAGCGACAGTCTGCAACACAAAATTAAAGATAATGTTCTTAAAAACCAGCGGTCACTATGCGAACGATCTTATCCGATATAGCGCAGTTATTCGATCCATTAGGTTTTAAGCCCGGTAGTTATTAACGCGAAGGTACTGTTGCAAAAATTATGGAAATTATATTTCAGGCCTCGTCTCGTAAACAAGACGACTGTAATAGCTCTATTTATTATCGTTGCCGATTCACTGATTAGTCATTCTTTATTTGTGTGTCGGTTCGAACACTAGACTTTTTTTTCTACAACAACAATGCCGAAACTTATTCGTAAACGCCGGGCTAGTGTCTAGCGACTAGAGATTATAACAGCAAAAAGTCGGACGTTATTAGCGTTGGTAAGCAATCAAACTTCTTCATTGATCAGGTTTTTTCTAACATTCATTACCCTTCGGGGACGAATTTTCGTTCGAGTCATTGAGTACTCAACGAAAACATCTTTCGAGTCAATGAGCACTCGACGAATTCTTCTTTCGAGTCATTGAGAACTCGACAAAGATCATTGTGAGTCAATGAGTAATGAGAGTACATTATAAGTACGGCAGAACTTTCAGGCAATTGTGTTGCGAATCAATGAGTATTCGCTAGAAAATCCTCTAAGTCATTGAGCACTTAGTACTCTCTGAATAATTATTCAGGGATTTTTTATATTACCTCCTGACCTTACCTTGCAGATAACGGTTCAGCAAGGCAGGAGGAACAACAGATTTCAGCAGATCTTCCGTTGAGTGAGAACATTTTAGAAATAATGGGAAAGGTTAACCCAAACTCTCTAGCATGGGGACCTATCTTGCACAAGAATGTGATAGTGCGGTGGCGAGACATTATAGCTTCCAGATTGTCTGTGGACTTTTACAGGAATTGTTTGCCAAGTACCCTCCGCCCGAAAACTAGCAGCACCACTCCTAAACCCTCAGGTTGAAAGGGTCCTATCAGAATCACATAGACTACGCGACGTAAAATTGAAAAATCTCCAACGTCAGCTTTCCACAGTCACTGCTTAATCTAATTTTGACAGAAGAGGAGACAACAGAAAATACATAGAACTACGGAATGAAGCTGAAAGACTGATGACCAACATTTGGCATACTCAATTAAACACTCCAAGAGAGTTAATCGCAATTAATTTAAATAAGGATCGTCTTAAAAACAATAAATACTTGATGCAAGCTGCAAAAGCACTACTCAAAGCTAAACAAACAGGGGCCATCAACAAAACCACGTCATTTCGCAGGTCGTTAAACTACAAAGCTCCACCCCGATATCAACAACAAGGAACGCGTCAAGGATGGAGCCGTCATTACCAACACGCTCCCACAACTCCCAGACAGAGCAGTGTCCAGAACCGTCGAATCCAAAAAAAGACGCAACAACGTCACCCTTAGAGGTCAGTAGGTCAGTACTCTAGCGGGTAGACTTCACTTATTTTACCATAATTGGAAAGTTATCACGGCAAATAAGACTGTGTTGGGTCGGATCAAAGGACTAAAGATCCCTTTTACAAGGTGCCCTAAACAAAAGACAGTAACAGACAGGAGATGGTCGGCCAATGAACAAGTACTTAGGAAAACTTGTATTACAAAGTTATTAGCTATTGGAGAATAAATTTTTATCCTCCATATTTACAACTCAAAAATCAGATGGCTCTCACAGACATATTAAATCTGTAACGACTAAATAATTTCGTGAGTTGTAAGCATTTTAAATTGGAAGACCACCGTACGGTTGCACGACTAATAACAAAAATTGTTTCANATTATTAAGGCTAATTTCATTGTTTTGAGCTTGAAAGAAACCAGATTACCTTTATTGCATTCTCCATAAACAAAGAATAAATTAATTAAATTTGAATTGGAGTATTCGATATAAGCTGCGCTTCCGACAATTTTTCTAGCATAAAGTGCCAATAGTAGTAAAATTTGTTACTTTATATAAAAATCCAAAATTATTTAATATTTTTAAGTAATGCAATAGGAAACATTCAAATGGATCGAGAGGATAAAGGAGAATCCGAATGACAAAATAAAATATGGCAGCAGTAATTTCAAAAAACGAATTTATTCGGGTTTCTTTTTAAACTTAGTATTCTTGTTACAGACGCCCTGTACAAATTATGAACTTATTTTTGTCATGACTTAGCCTGAAGAATCGGCCATAACTGGTGAAAACTTCAACACTCTAAATCATTTTTGTAGAAATTATGATACACGTTGGTTATAAAAGTGATTCTAATTATCGTAAAAAATATACTGTTCCATTTAAAATAACAATTTTAGTCAAAAATAGCGTCCTTTATCCTCGATAACCGTTACTCCCAAATTTTCAAATTTCTAACACGCTTAGTTTCTTTAAAGCTTTTGATGTACTATTCACTCGGAAAAAAATCATATTTGATAGCTATATACTTATCGCTGAAGCACTCTTTAAGCATTATTTTTAATTAGTGGAGGATGTAGACCATGAAATTCTAAACCCGTCGTTTAACGATATTGACGAAGGTAGTGTTTCGGAATATGTACCTCCGTCCGATTTTGATGAAACATGGGATTCTGATATATCTACAGATAAATTGATCTCCGAGGTGTTAAAGGATTTCAGTAGTTTGAGTAACACTTTCGGAAACAGTTTCGGACAGACAATATCGGGGTCAGATTCAGGAAGTGTCAGTAATTTATGTATTTGATAGAATTGAAAGAATAACGGAAACTAAAAAGTGAAGCAAACATTATATTACCTAGTCGTAAACTTAAATTGAACCATTTCTAAATAAAATATTAACCTTTCCTATTATTCAGGAATACGAGAATGAGATTACCGATATCGTTCTTGATCCGTTAGAACAAACAGGAGACCAATCTCCAAAAACAACCGAAGTAACAGTTACGTAGTGATAGTACACAAAATTTATTGAAATAATTTATTTTGTTTGTTTTCCAGGCATACAATTTAGTAAACCATAATGAGAATGTATCACCTGCATTTTTAAATCGTATGTTTGACAGAAAGCAAAAACGAAACTGCATATAAAAGAGAGGTAATATTTTTTTGCTAAGTATTCACAATGCTTTTTTGATAAGTTGAAAATTTTAGTTTCCGTTAGAGGTGTTTTTCTCTAATTTTTAAGAATAAAATTAATTAGGAGTTGTTGTTATTGCTTTGCCCCTTGTCATATACTTTTACAAAACTAATGAAACATTTTAATATCTCACCTTAGGGAAAGGGGATAATCAGTCATATATTTGGTCGATATTTTGGTTTTCGGAGACACCCATACTGAATGTCAAAACAAAGTTTCAGACACTCTTACCTTGCTAACCTCTTTGGGGTTTTTACCAAACTACGGGAAAAGCTCTCTAACACCTGCACATTTTGTCCAATATCTTGGTTTCATTTACGACTCCGTCGACTTGCACGTTAGAATTCTCTAATACCAAATGGTGCAGCATTAGACAGTTTGTCGTGCTTGTCGGAAAATTAACTTCGCTTTATATAGGCATTCAGTATAGATGGTTGTACCATTGCCAGGCTACCATTGAGCCGACCAGAAACAGTACCACAGACCAGTTTTTAAAATTGTTTTTAAGGTGTATATTATTTATATTACCTTAAAATTAAAGTATAACTTTACTGGGAAACCATGAGGGTAGAATATTTTAATAAAAACAAAATACAAAAAATCCTACAAGCGTTGTTAAGACGACATTTTCAACCATCTCTCTAAGCCAATCTGTATCTTACTTGCAATATTCAGTTGATTTTCACAAACCACACAATGTTATCAACTCCATGTGGGGTGTAGGTCTAACTACACTACTACATTCGCATCGGTATGTTATTGTAGGGGTTATTGTATGTAGCTTTCCCGCTTTTTAAACAGTTGAAGCAAGTTAAAGTGTCTAAGTCGGTCCACGTGTGTTAATTCTCTGGGAACACTCGGTATAGCAAGAAAACATTTATTGTTGTGTATCAATTAAGCATTTGTGCTGATTTAGTTAGGTCGCGACACACTGCGATTAACTAGGTCAACGGCAAATACATACACAAATGTAAAGTACTGAAATGTTCTTTGCCATTTAAACCATGTTAATAAATTTGTATAAATACCCTTTAAATATTCCAATAAATTAGTCTAACACCAGGCTCGCTATTATTGGATACTGCAACAGTATCAACTCCTGAATACCGCAAGTTTATCAACCATCGGATGCTGTACCAGTGCTACCTCTCATCATAGACACAGCAATGTGTCCAACGCTTTTATAAATCGGTTCTTCTCAGAACCACAACTTTGCTAGTCACATCTCTCATCTCATACGAGAGAGTGTGGCTACAATTCTTTTAAAAATGTGGAGTCGTGGAAGAAGATTAGTAGAGTTAGCCAAAAATAAACTGAATCAGGTAAGTAAAACAATAATTGGTCAATGAGAATCAAAAATAATTTACAAATGATACGGCAACAACTTTGTTATGTATTTTAAATGGAATAATATATTTTTTACGACGAATCCCTATGAAAGAGACAATTTTAAGATCACGGGGATAACCAATTTTGCTGAATATATTTTAAGATAAAAACTATTTCCGCAGCCCAAACTATAATAAAGTCATAACTTTTGTCGTTGAATAAGTTTGGATTTAACTTTAACAATTAATAACTATCGCAACATGCCAAAACCCAGAACATTCATTGGTTTACGTTTATTGATTTTTATTACATTATTAAGGCTAATTTCATTGTTTTGAGCTTGAAAGAAACCAGATTACCTTTATTGCATTCTCCATAAACAAAGAATAAATTAATTAAATTTGAATTGGAGTATTCGATATAAGCTGCGCTTCCGACAATTTTTCTAGCATAAAGTGCCAATAGTAGTAAAATTTGTTACTTTATATAAAAATCCAAAATTATTTAATATTTTTAAGTAATGCAATAGGAAACATTCAAATGGATCGAGAGGATAAAGGAGAATCCGAATGACAAAATAAAATATGGCAGCAGTAATTTCAAAAAACGAATTTATTCGGGTTTCTTTTTAAACTTAGTATTCTTGTTACAGACGCCCTGTACAAATTATGAACTTATTTTTGTCATGACTTAGCCTGAAGAATCGGCCATAACTGGTGAAAACTTCAACACTCTAAATCATTTTTGTAGAAATTATGATACACGTTGGTTATAAAAGTGATTCTAATTATCGTAAAAAATATACTGTTCCATTTAAAATAACAATTTTAGTCAAAAATAGCGTCCTTTATCCTCGATAACCGTTACTCCCAAATTTTCAAATTTCTAACACGCTTAGTTTCTTTAAAGCTTTTGATGTACTATTCACTCGGAAAAAAATCATATTTGATAGCTATATGCTTATCGCTGAAGCACTCGTTAAGCATTATTTTTAATTAGTGGAGGATGTAGACCATGAAATTCTAAACCCGTCGTTTAACGATATTGACGAAGGTAGTGTTTCGGATTTTGATGAAACATCGAATTCCAATTTATTTTTATATA
>NW_020438944.1:320815-328664 GCF_000699045.2 Agrilus planipennis
ACATATACAGATATAGTATTATATATATATTAATACATAGAGACAGAAAACGATAGTAATTACATAATTTGTGAACAAATGGGATGCGATAAGGAATAAAATTGAAATGTTGAAATCTGTATACGTAATTATCACAGATATGCATTATCGCAGGGCTGTAGCTAAAGTCTAATTTGAGGTAGGGCAGCATTGGTTACAGGTAGAGCAAAAGTAAAAAATTGATCATAATCCTAGACTAGGAAATAGATGTAAAACTCGCGAGATTTTGACGATACCAGTGACATCTAAGTTTACCCCACATTGGTAGACGATACTTGGGATATATATATAAATGGTACTGACAAAGAAAACTTCGAATTTCACTGCCATCAATACATAAAACTATGAAGCGTAACTTAAGGCGCGCATTTCAAAATTACACCAAATTTTAATTTTTTTTGTTTTAATTGGAAATTTAAAAAAAACAAACAAAAATAATATTAACTAATTTAATAACAAAATATAAATGCAGCAATAAATACAATTAACACTATATACGAGTAAATAGCAAACATTTATTTTATGTTAAGTGTTAAGTGTAAATTAAGTGTAAGTAATAAGGAATAAAATTGTTCTCAAAAAGTGTGTACTGGTTTATTTGCTTGGAAGTGAGCGTGTACAGCCCAATTTAAGAACGCGACATAGTCGCGGGATACAACAAAACCATCCATTCTCTCGTGACCCATTGACAGCCTTTGAGGCCTACTGATTGCAGTCAAAGTTGAAAACGTACATTCGCACAGTGCAGTGCTACATCCTATAATCACCATATATACAAAAAGTTCATATATATTTTTGGTATTTTTAAGGTAGGGCATTGCTCCACAATGCTCCCCTCCTAGCTACGGCCGTGCATTATCGTTGTACATAACAACAAGGAAACATGTGTCTCGAAATTCATATGGCTTACTTGGCTTTTGGTGGATAAATTTAAAATTGTCAATTATACTTGTTGGATTCAAATCATTCCGTCAAATACGCACGTCACGCTAATTGCATTTATTATTTTTAATGATATTATAGATCACAGTGTGTGTATCTATATAAATAAATAATTTGTTTTGTCAATTAATCAAATAAATTCACTCATGTTTAGTTTAAATATTTCTTACAAATAATATCCTTCCTATGGAAATAATAACTTAACAATATTATCATCACAATAAAATTATCGTGTGTACATCTGTATAATATGTTAAATTACGTTTACTTAATTATTGATTGATGGCAGCATTAAACGCCCATGAAGAAGATGAATGATCTTGAAGATGGTCAGAACTAGATGGACACACCATCCTCAGTCCGAAAAGCTATTCAAATATCTTCATTGTTTATGTTTTAAGTATAACGTAAGATGTTATGAACGAGAAACTGGTTAAAGACAATTCCAACTGGAAATACAGTTAAAAGAATACGAAACGTTAAGAGTCAACGAAGTCTCAGTTGGAACGACTTTTTCAACCTATTACGAAACTTTGAGAGAAACTAGCAGAAATACCTTCATTATTAACAGAAAATTTAAGTAAACCAGAACTAAAACAAAACACATCTGATTTCGATTATTTATTAAACAACGGTACCATCTCAGCTGAATATCAGGATGCAAGGAAAACGAAATTAGTATGGTACAAGAAGAAGATTCCGACGATAACGATAATGAAACTACTGACAATCATTCATCATCATCCTTGGAGAATGCTGAACAAATGAAAATGGCACCTCAATAGAGTTCTCAGTGCGAAACTGATACCTTTATGCAGGCTCTTATAATGACAAATTGATTACAAATACGGACCACATTCCAGTATCTCCGATAATTCATGGAAAATTGAAAATTCGCCTTTTTGCATTATCAAAACAACTTTTTTTATAAACGACAAAGCATATGAATAACAGAGTTAATTTTATCGAAAAAAACCTGAATCAAGTCAGTATAATGCTTACGAGGAAAAAAATTATTTAGACATCGTAAATGGCATGATACTTTAATTCATCGTGACTTCGATAAAAGTATGCATCACTATGCTGGAAATAAAAGTTTTAAGTATCTACGTTCTGATTAAAAAAAGTTATATCAAAACAACTCGTCGAATGGATCTGGCTTAATGAAAAACTTTTAGTAATAGGACAGACTATATTTGCTGGAATTGCGAATTAGTTAACCGCATGAAATTATTACTATGTTTATATAGACGATGTCAAAATGAAATAATTTGTTATTGTTATCTACTTCTTAATGNAAATTGCCAGTGGGAATTTTTTAAAACAAACATTTCGGCTGAGAAATTTCGCAATATGGTATACGCCCAGGAAAAGTAAAAATCAAAGCAGTACAAGGTATTCCAATTCCCCAGAATATAAAACAGATTCGACAATTATTAGGATTGGAGGGATACTTTACTGCCGGCAAACGGCAGTGATGAAACGGAAATTTCATTCGTATGGAATGGAAACTTCTGCGGTAGTGGAGTCCTCTCAGTACTATTGAGCGTATTTAATGGGGGTAAAGTTGAAGTTATAAGTAGTGTCTCGCTCTCGAGGTCACTATGTAGTACTGTCACTGGCCGTTGTGTCACCACACTCTTTAGCCTAATTCAAAAAAGGCCCACTAGACTATACCTTGGACGCCATTTCCTCATAATGTTTTCTGTGCTCGTTGTGTGAACCACGTTTCGTATTCTCTTTGTTTTCAAGTGATTTGTTTAGCGAAAAATACACATTTTTTTCCCTTTTTTGAAGATTTGATTGACTTTAAGCTAATTAAATATCAGAAGAAGTGTTAAATTTCATAGGCAGATATTCGAGAACTTACTATTGTAAGAGGAACATCTGCACACGCTTTAAATTAATAAGGCGTGTTGCTTAATTCTGGGGTGAAAGGTAGAATAATAGAAGTTTTGCAACGAAGTCGACTATTAAATATATATTTACAAAGAATTATTTACAAAGAGTATATATTAGTAATGATTAACTATACAAGTGCAAGTTTTAGTTCAAGTCTTGTCACTTCTTAAATCTACAACTTAAATTAGGAGGAAAACACCAAGGGTGTGGCGAATACCACCATTGGTGATTAACCCTTTCAAAACATTTCGGTGCAAACTTAGAAGGCCGAGCATTCAACTCAAAAATTTGGAAAGAGGGATGTTTATAACTTGCGAAAAGTTGGCTACATCAAATAATAAACAGACGACACTTTCTAACCGTTAGGCCCCAAAAAATAAACACTCTATAATAAAACTGAAACTGAATTGGGATCGTAAAAGATCCTTCCTTAACCGTTACCTTTATAAACTAATTCAAACATTGAACCGATGCATCTAGCCTCGAAGGATCTATCACCAAATAAACACCATGCCGCCTTGTAAATTTGTAAAGCATTCTAAAAATTGTATACAGGAATTTTATGGCCTACAACAAGAAGAACAGTCTCTGAACAAGAAGGTTCAAGATAACCTAGAATTGTTAAATATGCCAAGGACAAGATGGACACATGCTGCCTTTAGAGATAAAGGGAGCTCAAGAACGGATTCGGATGGTGAGTTACATCTTGGCCAGATCCCCCGGGCACCAACAATAATAGGTAGGAATGTGAATGGCTTGCCGGGCCATTTCTTTTTAGCTGCTTCTAGGAAATGTTCGTTGCCGTAGGTAAGTTTTTTATTGGTATATGCGACTCCCAACGGCGTGGCCCCATCCAAGGATACTTGTATATCGGACACAATGGCGCGTTCGCCATGATGGATAATCAAGTCAGGTTTGTAGAGCTGACCTTTAGGGTGTCGAACATGAGGCTCCGATTCGACGTGCCAACCCTTTGTCCGACAGTGCCGTGCTATCTTATCGGCTATAGCGTTGTGCCGATGTATTCTCTCCCAGTGTGTGACGTGGCGACCCTGTAGAATGTGGGATATGGATTCAATTTTCCCACAACCCGCCCGGTACTTTTGTTTTTCTATGGGGTTGGAGGGTATGCCACAGTTGGAAGATTGTTGGTTTTGAGTTGCACGGCCTTAACGAAATCTTTCCCTGTCCAGCCAAAGGGTTTGGATTGCAGCCATCCTCTACTAGCGGCATCATCGCTCGCTGCCTCCAGATTTGATTTTCTCCCTCCAGAAATTCTCCCAAGGGACTTTGCCAGCCAGTATGCTTAATCGGCGAATCAGGTTCTGACCATAGTTAGTTGACAAAGCTGCCACAATTGTTGAATCTTCGGAGGTTGCAGATATCGAGTCCTCCATCACGGATTTTTGCATATAAAAATGCATCGGAGGTATGAATATTCAGATGAAGTAATCTTTTGGTTGTCCTTTTGATTAGTCGATCAGTCTGTTGTAATGTTTTACCCGTTATTTTGGGGTTTTGAAATGCATGGTATAGTCGAGGGAGAAGATGGTCTCTAAGTAGTATTAGTTTCTGGTCAGGCTTCAGAGGGGCTGCCGAGAGATGTTCAAGCCAAATAGGTAGATTGTATAGAGATGGTTTTAGTACACCTGTGCCACTGAAAGAGTGTCCAAGATATTTGAATGCGTTGAATGCATTAACAACTGGTATCCAGCTACTATTCAGGAGAAGTGTTGGTCTGAATCGGGGGATGCAGATCCTATTCTTCGCCGAGGCTATCATGCTGAAGCATTTTTTAGGGTTGATGAGGATAGGAAAGAGGAAATTAATGTGAGGCGTCCTGGTAGGTTTATCTCGTTATCCTCAAGGAGGATAAGATCGTCGGCGAAAGCCATCGCACTACATCGCGTACCGTCGATATTCGTACCGCCCGTATTAAGTAGATGAAGAAGTTCGTCCAGTACCATGTTGAATAGCAGCGGGCTGAGAGGGTCACCTTGTTTAACTCCTTAATGAGAATCGGTCGTGATGTTTGTGCACCGACCCAGATAGTGGTGATTGAAGACTGTAGCGAGGAGATGATGAACTTCCTTATTTCGTCCGGGATTCCAAAGCGTTGGAGAGCTCTATCTATCGAATTGTGCGAAACGGTGTCGAATGCTCTCCGAATGTCAAGGGAAACTACATTATATGGAAGCCCTTGTTCTAATCTGGATCGTATGTATTGGTCCAGTAATAATGCATTTGACATGGTACCGTCTGTTTCTGTGAACCCGCTTTGAGTGATGTCCTGAGAAATGCAGCTCTTTATTCTGTGGGCCAGGATCCGGTGTAAAAGGCGTTGGAGTGACGAGGAAATAGTGATAGGCCTCCAGGAATTGATGTCGGTATTTTCATCGCCTTTTGGGATCAAGATGGTACGAAGTTGGGCCCAGCTGGGTGGAATTATATTATGGAATAATAGAATATTGTAAAGAGCTGCTAAGGCCGTATTTGAGAATAATTTAACCCTAGGTATTTTGAGGCCATCAGGACCGGGGGCGGAATGGTGCCAACTGGTCTTGCCGAAGGTGATTTCACCGACGACAAAATAAAAAGGATGTAGGTTCATACGTCTGAATGGTAAGACGCGTTGGTAGCAAATCTAAAGATTTACATTCAAAGAATAATAAAGAAAACTTAAATGTTAATCGTGCAAAATTGCAGTTTCCCGGTACAGAGTCGTTATCAGGGCTCTAGCGTGTGAGCAGACTTGCGTCAGCATATTTTTATGTATACCATTATAATGTAGCCTGGATAACTCACTACTTAAATCCAGCGTAGTGTAGCACTGTTTTCCTCGCAGTTGGTCCAGCTGGTCGTCAATGTTGGGTAATGGATAGTGTTGCTTTACGGTAATCTTGTTCAATGCACGATAGTCAATGCTCAATCTCACTTCTCCGTTTTTCTTTCGCACTAACAGCACAGGGTTGGCAAAACGCGAATCCGTTTCTTCCACAATGCCGGCCTCTTTTAATTCACTCACAATTTCGCGCACTTGTCGTTCCTTAAATGACATTCGGTGGGGTCGGTAGAACACCGGAAAGTCTTCCCTCAGCTGAATATCCATTTCAATCAAATTCGTGCAACCAATTTGCTTCATGTTTCGCACAACTAAATCACGATATTCATTTAGCAGATGCTTGAGTTTTACCTTGTCTTTCTTTTCAATAATGGTGTCCACCTCCTCTTTGCTAATTTATTCTTCATTTACTTCTGTTGTGTGTACACTTTCATGACAAACCTCCCCTCGTGCAACATTACTATTTTCACTTATGGAAACGTTAGTACCACTGATACTTACACATCTCAGCATAAAACCGCCAATTTCACGAATTGCCCTCTCAACTAAAGATCTTCATTGTTTACATTGGCCTTGACTGTGATATGCCCCAAGAAGTTATTCGGTATTATCGACTTATCAGCTGCTCTTCTTCTTATTTTCGTACTTGTAGATACACTGTTATCGCTTAGTGGGACCTCACTAATGATCTGTTGGTCAGCAGTTTTTACCAGTTGTATATGGCGCTGTTTAGTAAATGGATGACCTATTAATAATGGAATTTCCTGAACACAATTTAGCTTTAGTTGTACAACATCAAAATAGCCGCTTAGGTTTCGTCCATTAACAATAACAGTAGTATATGGGTCACTTCAGGCCACTTTTGGAGTGGGGGTACCATGTTAAGAGATAGGCGAAATAAACCGCTTACCCCCACTCCTCCTTTTTGTGCAGCCGGCACACTGCACCGCCGCTTACGCGTCATTCTTTCTCTAGCTGTTATAGAGGCAAGATCGGAACGACTGCTCCGTCGCTGTCGTGTAGTATCATTGAAGGTCAGATGATTATTTAACTAAAAAAGTTGTTTACTGGAGTGCGACGTTTATAGAGTGGACTACGGACTACTTTGATAAGTAGTGATATTAGAAGGTGGTAATAAAAAAAATGTGACAGACGATGTGTGTATGTATAGACAAAAGTGAATGAAACACCTTTAGCAATCACACATATACAGATATATATATATATATTTTCATACATAGAGACAGAAAACGATAGTAATTAAATAATTTGTGAGGATACGATAAGGAATAAAATTGAAATGTTGAAATCTGTATATGTAATTATCACAGATATGCATTATCATTGTAAATAACAACAAGGAAACATGTGTCTCGAAATTCATATGGCTTACATGACTTTTGGTGGATAAATTTAAAATTGTCAATTATATTATCAGCACAATAAAATTGTCGTATGTACATCTGTATAATATGTTAAATTACTTTTACTTTATTATTGATTGACGGCAGATAGCGGGTGAAAGTATTTAATTACTAAAAAATTTTATCAATTACAACACCATTAAACGACCAAGAAGAAGAGGAATGATCTTGAAGATGGTCAGAAGTAGATGGACTCACCATCCTCAGTCCGAAACGCACCATAGTAACACTATCGGTACCCCACTCGCACGAAACAGAAAATAAACATTAGAATATCATCAATATCAGAAATATCCAAACGCCGAGAATTATATTTAAGCACATATACATATGTACGACATATATAATATGGAATATAAAACACCTTTCTAACAGCTTTTTAGAAAGCTGATCAAACGAATAGTTTTGATCAGGTCTTGATCAGCTTTGAAGAAGTCTCGATCAGCTTTGAAGAGTTCTCGAACAGATTTGAACAGATCTCGAACAGGTTTAACCCTGTTATTTATTATAAATGGGAATTGAAATAAGAAACATACGTATACAAAATATAGGTACTGTAATATACTGTTCTTTATAGGTATCTATATTTGTATTGTTATCCATATTTATTTAGATAATAAATCACTATATATTAGGGATCACAATTAGACCAAGGCAAGTTATTTATGCTGTCATTCTGTCGGTTGTAACTTCAAAATAA
>NW_020438944.1:330415-342138 GCF_000699045.2 Agrilus planipennis
CCATTAAACAATTGACGAGGTACTTATTGATTTCGAATTGAGTGATAAAGTCACTTTTTACATTAAATGAAAAATATTTAACATTAGCTGCATCGGTTTTTTTAAAACGCTTGATTTTTTTTTGAAAACACTGATCAGAATGGTGTTCTGCTTTTTTGCAATTATTATCAGATCGTTTAAAACAATTTCGGTTTATGTGCCCCTTTTTGCCGCAATTATAACATTCTTTTTTGTCATCGTTTGTAGGATAAGGGCTTTTATTTATATTGTGAATTGCTGAAATTTCGGTTTTTGATTTGTGAAAACCATTCAAAAGGTCAACTAAATCAATTATCGATGTCGGATTTCTGTTTAAAGCAGCACTTTTGACAGTAACATGAGCTATATCGCCAATAACAATTTCTAACAATTGTGATTCGGATAAATTAAAATTTAAAGATTTCAGTAAACTTATCTTTTTCCTGGCATACTCGCTATATGACTCGGCAGTTCGGCTGGTGTAAAGGCTAGCGTTGCGTAGCTTCTCGTTGAGATTTTTCTTTGCAGGAAACAAGTTTCTAATTTCGGTCTCAAAGATGTCCCAATTTTTCTCGTCGGGATGCCAAACGGAGTACCAGTCTTGAGCTTCACCTTTGAGACTTGTGGCCCGCATCAACATCTCATACTGTTTCCAATTAAAAGTTGAACCGAATTTTTCAATTTCTGAACACCAAAAAAGCAGCTCCTTTATCGTCGATTTTTGGGTCGTACGTAGGAATGTTGATGGAAGTGGATGGACCAGAAGCACGATTTGTTTGTTCTTGCATTTCTTTCAACACACTCGCTAACACTTCTGTTAATTGTTCCATTTTATTGTTTTTAATCACTTTTTGATTATGAACGACACAACCGACACTTAAACTTAGTCTGCCTTTATCTGTTTTTTTTAATAATATTAAGGTCCGTGTACTCACGCGTTTTTCTTTGGGCTTTTCTTTTTTTTTCTGATTTTTGGATTTTCGAATCCCACTCCTGATGTGAGATTTTTTTTGTTGGGAAATCTCGAGTTTGCTTTTAATAACAATTAATAATCCAAATTGCCGTTTATTAACTTTAATTATGAATGCTTACAAAATAGGTTTACACCTGGCAAAAGCTTATTAGAGAATGTCCTCAAACAAAAGAATAATTGAACTAGTCGGTTTGCTTCATTTGGTCCGGTAGTGCCCCGGGATTTGAGTCGTATGCCGGCTGGTCGACGCCGAAACCATAACATAAACAGGTGAAATGATAAAGAGTTTGTGAGAATACTCACATACACAACATAGACAATACTTATTAATGTTCTCTAATAGGTATGTTCTTGTAATAAGAAAGAATAAATTAATGTACTAAACAGTCCTTTTCCTTTCTCTATCAAAATTATTGGATAGACACCCAGAGGTACCTAGTCTTGATGAAATAAAAATCAAATACTGACTAGACTAGAGGTAAGAAACAAAAAAATTGGGTTGTCTTTATCTACTTCGTATATTATCGGCAGATAATTACTCATTAGTTTTCTAAATATATACTTATATGTAGCAATGACGTCACTCGCTTCTATGCAAGATCAAACTTGTTAAAAAGTATTCTCTTCAACTCCCCACTCTTTTATTTCAGCCAGGGTATATATATCTTTGCACGGCATCCCACAATTAGTTTACTTATCAACGAGGTCTTGTGAGCAGTTCTCAAGTTATCAATAATAATAAAAATGGAATGCAACCAGATTTCTGCTTGGAATTTAAAACAACTGTCAAAGGTGTATATACGAAAGTTCAGCAGTCACCTATTAAAGTATCAACTGCAGTTTGATAATGAAGGAGGAAGGATTGGCGCGGGATTAATAAACTATGAAAAAGGTTCCCTGAATAAAATAATAGATGAAACTATAGACCGATTAAAAACAGATGTTAGCTATTCCCCTGGTGATAAAATGCGAATAATCGCTAACAACGAGGGTTTCAAGCACCCCATCTCTACAACAACTGATGCTGATATTTCGGCAACTAGCATTCTCGACCAAGTCGAGAAGATTGTGACGTCGAACGAAGAGATCGATGTTTTGGCTACAAAGTTTGACATCCAAATTTTTAAAATGCCTCGTGGTACTGGTCGCGTGAAAATGATAAATTTGAAACAGAATTCTCATACAAAGCGTAGCATTATCGCCATAATAAATAACGACAATCTGTGTGGCGCTAGGGCCGTCATAACAGCTCTAACGTACCATACAAATACATTTTTAGGATTACGGTTAACACCTTTAAATATTAAACACATAAGAGGAGGGCGCAATATCCAAAAAATTGCGGCACAAAGATTATGCGAACTATTGGGTAGATCGTTTGAAAGTGGATTTTCTTTGGCGGACTTTCGACAAGTGGAACAATTTCTCGATATACAAATTAAAATGGTGTGTGCCGAAAATTTTAATAGCGTTATTTATTCAGGTCCCGAAAAACCAATCACGTTGTATTTGTATAAAAACAAAAACCACTACGATGTGATCACTAGTATGACTGGCTTTTACGGACGTGTTTACTATTGTAAGAAGTGTGACACTTGTTACAATAATAAAGGCATGCACACGTGCAAGGAGACATATATCTGCACGATATGTAAACAGCCATCTCACGATTCAGCGACCCGAAATAAAATTTATTGCAGTAATTGTAATAGATATTGTTTTAATGATGCTTGCAAATATAAGCATTCCGTTGTTTGTGTAGCAATTTATAAGTGTTTATCTTGCAATAAACTTTGCTATCGTCAACAACCGCATCAGTGCGGTTTTACAACATGTAAAAACTGTAAAGAATTTGTCGAGACGGCCGAACACCATTGTTATATTGTAAAAAAGAATAGCAAGGGTGGGATTTGCGATGTATCGTGTACATGTACCAACCGCGGTAGCGATCGTAATAAGGGTTGTCTATACAACAAAAATGAACGTGTCTGTAATGCACCATGTATTTGTAACGGTCGCACCGAAATGAAGATCCAACAGTGCACTTACACGACCAAATATATTTTCTTCGACTACGAGGCGATGCGAAATACAGGTGTGCACATACCTAATTTGATTATAGCCCGTGACTTTGCCAAGAACAAATACAGTTTCAATAACAATTCTGAATTCTGTGAATGGTTGATCGCCGAGAAGTACAAGGGGTACACAGCCGTTGCTCACAATGCTAAGGGTTATGACTCATATTTTATACTTAAATATTGTGTGGAAAACTCTATCAAGCCATTCACTATTTACAATGGAACGAAGCTAATGCTACTGGAAATACCGCAACTTCAACTCAAAATTATAGATAGTTCTAATTTCATTGAGGGGCCCTTGGCAGATTTTCCTAAAACTTTCGGTCTGAAGGAACTGAATAAGGGGTACTTTCCGCATTTGTTCAACACTGCCGAAAACCAGAATTATATAGGCAACCTACCAGACATCAAGTATTATGGACCAGACATAATAAAACCGAAGGAGCGACAAGTATTTTTGGAATGGCATACGTCCCGAATAAATGAAAACTATGTATTTAATTTTCAACGAGAACTGCACGACTATTGTGATTCCGATGTGGATATTCTCAGAAGAGGCTGCTTAGAATTTCGAAAGGAGTTTATGGAGATCGCTAATATTGATCCCTTGCAGTACCTTACGATAGCGAGTGTGTGCATGGCTATTTACAGATCAAAATATATACCACAAAAAACGATTGCCGTTGTAGAGGAAAAACCGAAGGACACATACAGTCGAGGTTCGATAGCGTGGCTGAGTCAGTTCGGTAATGTGCGTCACGCCCTAAACGGCGGTGAAGTAACGATATGCGGTAATAAAGTTGACGGTTATGATAACGTCACAAATACAGTTTATCAGTACCACGGGTGTTTTTGGCATGGGTGTCCCAAATGTTATCGTCCCACTAGAATTAATCGTGTAAATCACGAAACAATGGACGATCTGTACGAGAAAACACAACGTCGAAGTCAACAACTGAAGCATGCCGGGTATTCGGTCGTGGAGATGTGGGAATGCAACTGGCTCAAATCAAAAGAGTACAAAACCGTCAAAAATGTAAATATTGATGACGAACCGCTCAATCCGAGAGAATCATTTTTCGGAGGACGTACTAACGCGGCAAAGCTAAAGGTCATCGACAAGAGAATACAGTATATTGATGTGGTTTCTCTGTATCCCACCGTTCAATATTACGACCCTTTTCCCATAGGACACCCTACTAAAATACGTAGGCCGTCTGAATATGATCTCACATGGTTCGGTTTGGTAAAATGCAAAATTTTACCTCTACGAAAATTATATCACCCTGTATTACCTATAAAGACCGACAAATTAGTATTTACGTTATGTCGTAAGTGCCTGCACCACCACCAGTCAGAGAAATGTGAACATACCGAGGAAGAAAGAACGATCACGGGATGTTGGACAACGCTGGAAATAAAAAAGGCTTTAGAAAAGGGTTACGTTATACGGGAAATTATTGAAGTATGGCATTTCCCTGAACAGTCTACGAACTTATTTCGAGAGTACAATTACGAATCGAACGAGGCATACGCTCGTATCATTAAAAAGCAGACGGGTATAGAGCTGGACTTGGATAAAATTGGAGTTAATCCGGGAAGAAGAGCCATTGCGAAGATATGTGTGAACTCCTTGTGGGGGAAATTCGGACAGAGATTGAAAATGAGTCAGAGCGAATTCGTTACTGACCCGAAGAGATGGTACGAAATACTGCTAGATGACAAAATACACATTTCAAATTGTATATTTGTAAATGAGGACGTTGTCCATGTGACATACAAATATAAAGACATGTTTGTAGAAGACTCCACATCCACCAACATATTCATAGCGACATTTACGACAAGTAACGCTCGTCTAAGACTGTACGATATGTTAGGTAGGCTGGGCGAGGATGTTGTCTACTACGATACAGACAGCATAATTTATATTGACAATGGTCAGAATACCGTATCGAAGGGGTCTATGCTAGGTGAATGGAGTAGTGAATTGGCGGATGGGGACTATATTATTGAATGGATGTCGACGAGACCAAAGAGCTACTACTACAAAACATTAAAGGGTATAGAAGTCACCAAGATTAAAGGTTTTACCCTTAACTACAAGAATGGTCTAAAACTCAATAGACATGCTTTCAATGATATCATTTCGGGTACGTCAAAAGAAGTGGTTCTGGAATACGACCAAATTACCAGAGATGCCAAAACGAAAGAGCTAATAACGCAGAAGCGCATTTCAAAGGTGTTTAGGATGGACTATAAAAAACGAAAGTTTGAAGGACCCCTTCAATATGACACAGTCCCTTGGGGATTTTGATTTTTGAACACTAATTTGTGTATGATTGTTTCAATATTGCATTTTTAATTCAACAACCACATTTGTGACAATAACTTCCGTTGTATAATGTAATACACTGCTAATAGAAAATTTATAATTTGTATATCATGTATTTAATTCAAGTACACAGCGTATCCTTATTTACTGTTTGTAACATTTTGTACATTTTGTATAGGTATTGTAAAGTGTACAGTAATTAACTGTACGTTACACGTAAATTAAAAGGATAATTTTGATGTAACTGTTTGAAATAAAACTTGTCGTGAAAAAATGAAGTCGTGTGTTTAACGACTTATTTACAAATGTATACAAAGGAACCGAATAAGCTAGTTAACGTATCGAAGTGTGTTGCTAGTATATTTCTGTACCACTTAACGACCCATTTAAATACATTTTGCACCCCCTGAAGAGAGGGCGGATGAACAAACTGTCTCCAGTAAACAACCATGAACTTTGTTCCTAAAGAGGACAGATATTCTGACCGGAAGGGTCCTGCAGATTAATAAATATTTAAAAATAGGCACAGCAAATGTTTCTAACAAATGTATCATTAAAGTAAAGTATTTCTAGTAAACTCCAGTAGTACATTGAAATATATCATAAAAAGAATTCTGAACAATTATGGTCAGAACAGGTATATTTCTTATTGCAATTCCAATTTATAATAAATAACAGGGTTCATAGACTTGGTATTATTCCAATGAAATACGGTAACCTATTAAGAGTTGCTTAATGTTGTTCGAGATCTGTTCAAATCTGTTCGAGATCTCTTCAAAGCTGATCGAGACCTGTTCAGAGAGACCTGATCAAAGAGTATCATACCATTTACGATGTCTAAATAATTCTTTTCATTCAATTCATTATACTGACTTGATTCAGGTTTTTTTCGATAAAATTAACTCTGTTATTCATATGCTTTGTCGTTTATAAAAAAAGTTGTTTTGATAATGTAAAAAGGCGAATTTTCAATTTTCCATGAATTATCGGAGATACTGAAATGTGGTCCGTATTTGTAATCAATTTGTCATTAGAAGAGCCTGTATAAAGGTATCAGTTTCGCACTGAGAACTCCATTGAGGTGCCATTTTCATTTGTTCAGAATTCTCCAAGGATGATGATGAATGATTGTCAGTAGTTTCATTATCGTTATCGTCGGAATCCTCTTCTTGTACCATACTAATTTCGTTTCCCTTGCATCCTGATATTCAGCTGAGATGGTACCGTTGTTTAATAAATAACCGAAATCAGATGTGTTTTGTTTTAGTTCTGGTTTACTTAAATTTTCTGTTAATAATGAAAGTATTTCTGCTAGTTTCTCTCAAAGTTTCGTAATAGGTTGAAAAAGTCGTTCCAACTGAGACTTCGTTGACTCTTAACGTTTCGTATTCTTTTAATTGTATTTCGAGTTGGAATTGTCTTTAACCAATTTCTCGTTCATAACATTTTACGTTATACTTAAAACATAAACAATGAAGATATTTGAATAGCATTTCGGACTGAGGATGGTGTGTCCATCTAGTTCTGACCATCTTCAAGATCATTCATCTTCTTCATGGGCGTTTAATGCTGCCATCAATCAATAATTAAGTAAAAGTAATTTAACATATTATACACACGATAATTTTATTGTGATGATAATATTGTTAAGTTATTATTTCCATAGGAAGGATATTATTTGTAAGAAATATTTAAACTAAACATGAGTGAATTTATTTGATTAATTGACAAAACAAATTATTTATTTATATAGATACACACACTGTGATCTATAATATCATTAAAAATAATAAATGCAATTAGCGTGACGTGCGTATTTGACGGAATGATTTGAATCCAACAAGTATAATTGACAATTTTAAATTTATCCACCAAAAGCCAAGTAAGCCATATGAATTTCGAGACACATGTTTCCTTGTTGTTATGTACAACGATAATGCACGGCCGTAGCTAGGAGGGGAGCATTGTGGAGCAATGCCCTACCTTAAAAATACCAAAAATATATATGAACTTTTTGTATATATGGTGATTATAGGATGTAGCACTGCACTGTGCGAATGTACGTTTTCAACTTTGACTGCAATCAGTAGGCCTCAAAGGCTGTCAATGGGTCACGAGAGAATGGATGGTTTTGTTGTATCCCGCGACTATGTCGCGTTCTTAAATTGGGCTGTACACGCTCACTTCCAAGCAAATAAACCAGTACACACTTTTTGAGAACAATTTTATTCCTTATTACTTACACTTAATTTACACTTAACACTTAACATAAAATAAATGTTTGCTATTTACTCGTATATAGTGTTAATTGTATTTATTGCTGCATTTATATTTTGTTATTAAATTAGTTAATATTATTTTTGTTTGTTTTTTTTAAATTTCCAATTAAAACAAAAAAAATTAAAATTTGGTGTAATTTTGAAATGCGCGCCTTAAGTTACGCTTCATAGTTTTATGTATTGATGGCAGTGAAATTCGAAGTTTTCTTTGTCAGTACCATTTATATATATATCCCAAGTATCGTCTACCAATGTGGGGTAAACTTAGATGTCACTGGTATCGTCAAAATCTCGCGAGTTTTACATCTATTTCCTAGTCTAGGATTATGATCAATTTTTTACTTTTGCTCTACCTGTAACCAATGCTGCCCTACCTCAAATTAGACTTTAGCTACAGCCCTGCGATAATGCATATCTGTGATAATTACGTATACAGATTTCAACATTTCAATTTTATTCCTTATCGCATCCCATTTGTTCACAAATTATGTAATTACTATCGTTTTCTGTCTCTATGTATTAATATATATATAATACTATATCTGTATATGTGTGATTGCTAAAGGTGTTTCATTCACTTTTAACCATACATACACACACCGTCTCTTAACATGGTAGCCCCACTCCAAAAGTGGTCTGAAGTGACCCATATACTACTAATAACTTCTTTAAAATACTTCGAATTAGGTGATCCCACATCAATATTTTCAACATTCATTTGTCGATCGCTTTCCCGACGCGGTGTTTGTTTGTTTTCCGCCTGAAGACACGTTCGCGCAAGATGTCCAGTTTTCCACAACGAAAACACCCAGAACTTACATCCGATTTTTGATTACAGTCACGCGCAAAATGTCCCGCCCGATTGCATCGAAAACAAACAACATCCCTTGAAAATACTACAAATGGCGCAATAAACGCCATCCGTAGCACGATGTTACATTTTAGGATTACGTAGCTCCAACAAGGTCCACTTGTGTGGATATCTACTTGCTTAAAACGAATCCCGGCGTAACCAACCTCAACGTGATAGGCACGTTAGCTTAATCGAATAAAATAATTCGAAGTGGTCTGTATTCTGTCGAATCTGCCAGACGCGGATTGCGATTTCGATCTTTTTGAATCTCATCAGCGCGTCGCATCCCTTGAACTTGAAATTTGACGGTGTCGGCAGGTTGCTCCTCGGTGCCCTCGTTTTTGGTCGGGAGACCCTCTCGGTTCCTCTGGATTTTGGCAGTCTGTCTGGTTGTCCCAGTTCTGTCCTCGTTGCCTCTTTGGGTCGGGAGACCGTAGCATCAACTATCACCTTTTTGTGAACTCACTTTTGGGTTGTTCCAAATTTCACTCTGGACGTCGCGGGTATGAGATCACTTTGTCGGATGTACGCTTGCGAAACAGGAAACTCACCGAAAATTCGGTCACGACTGCGTCAGTTTTGTTTCAAGTCCTCCGAAGGTTGTTTTTAAAAATTTATTTATTTTTGAAAAACGTTGTGGGGACTGAGAAAGGTTACCAAATTTGTCAGTGAGTTCACGTTTTATTTACTTGTACATTAATACTCGATATAAGCGTTAAATGTTACAAAGTAAAAAGGATGTAGGTTCGCACGTCTGAATGGTAAGACGCGTTGGTAACAAATCTAAAGATTTACATTCAAAGAACAATAAAGAAAACTTAAATGTTAATCGTGCAAAATTGCAGTTTCCCAGTACAGAGTCGTTATCAGGGTTCTAGCGTATGAGCAGACTTGCGTCAGCATATTTTTATGTATGTGGCGAAAGAACTCGTATTGTTTTTTTTTGTGTATATATATTTTTTATAATTTTATTTCTTTTATCATGCTTAACATTTCTTCAATGTAGATTTCGACTTGTTATCTTCTGCATGCCTTTGTTTCCTTTCTATTTCTATTCTATTGTCTCTAATCACCTTTATCTAGAAATCAAACTTCAACCGTTTCTGCATGCACCTCTTACTAATAGCTGCCTTTTCCCTTAATTACCTTACCTCAAATTCTATACTGTTCAACCTCTTCAATTCTACGTATTTCTGTAAGCTCGTGTCTTCAACCCCTATTGCCAGTCTTTGTCTATCTTGAGTATTCTATCTCTTTTTATTAACATTTTCCTACTACAAATACTCCTAATATCCCTATTAATTTTAATTCATCTGNAGCCTTTTCCAATTCAATTTCCTTCCCCTCGTTTTTCTTATTCCTATTCAAAAACATTTTTAGCTTATTTTTATAACACATGTAAACAATAATCAATATAATTACGATTATTAATATAATAATAATGGCGGTATGCGCACTAAACTCGTATACACTTTCACTTTCTCGCACTATTGGATCTGCACAATGTAATGTTGATTTGGACAATTGGTCCAACCGTATTGCTTTTAAATTAAGCTGTATTGGTTGCACATTTATTACATCGTCTATATTCGGGGGTAAATATACAGGCGTTTCTTGTATGATGTCTTGCAGGTTGACATATTTAAAGTTTTCGGCTACGAAAGAGCAAGAATAACGTAAATTAATCAAAAACGTACCTCGTAGTCTATGTACCTCTTCTAATTTGCATTGTACATGTACTAGAGTATTTCGCGGTAACATTAAAATATATTTTCCATCATTTAAAACTTCTACCAATTGATCAGTTATAGCTACTGGAATTTATTTACATTTTGGTTCTTTTTTGAATATTTTTGATACACATCCTGTTGATAGCTTTTTTCAGAATCGTTACTTGAACAAAAGTATTCTTGCTGTAACCGTTTACATTGTCCCTTTAGATAATTAATCTTGTTTTTTTTGGTTAATATTACAAAAGCCGTAGGTGGTATTATCGTGGTATTTTCCATAGTTCGTATAGAGTAAAGATGATACAAATTGTAATTTGTCTTGTCCAGAATGGGTACACGCAATTAAAACACTATATGCTCTGATGTTATGTAAAATTATACATCTATTGTTATTAAGAATAATACATTGTCATAACTGTAATATTATGCATCTCGGCCTTGAATTTTACTCAAAATCGCTTTCCTTTCTTTGATATGTTTTTCACTAATTACTGTCGGATGTAAATATCTCAAATTTGCGAAGCTGATTGCATTAAGTAGCTCCATTACTAATGATTTAATTTGATTGATGATTAAACCAACTGTATATACACATGCTTGCATGCTTTCCTTTTCTCTAATGGATTTTAATGAATTTTGAATAATATTGAAATTTAGTGAAATGCTAAAAACGTTTTATTGACCTCATGCATGTTTTTATTTATTGAAAGTTGTCTATTAAAGTAGTTAATTATTGGTTTGATTTCTTGTTTGTGATATATTTTGTGGTTTGGGTTTCTATCTTATCCTCTAAATCTTGTTTTACCGTTTGTTTTTGATAATGTGGGGCTCGTTTTCGTTTATCTCGTGTTAATTTCTTTAGATAAATGGGTTGATTGACTTGTACCGGTGTAAAGTCTCTTCGTTGCGTATTCTGATAATTTATTTGTTTCTCTTTCTTATCTATTTCTCTCTGTCTAACTACCTTATACAAACCTCACTTGTGTATTCATTATAAAAATTACTATCAAAGGTTTCCACAATGTCATTAGTTTCCAAGTGTTCAAAAAGAAGTTCTATGTATAGTCCTATTATAAATTATTGTTGCGTTTTCTAAGGGTGTCGACAAAAATATTTTGTTTTTGGATGCTGTAAAGGTCTTTATTATTTCTATTAATGTTTCATGTGCGCGTTCAATTACACCATTACGATTGGGATGTCCTGTAGTGATAAAATGAGAATTCACTTTATGCATTTTTAACATATCATTGAACAAAGGATTGTTAAACTGGTTATCTGCGATTTGTTTTTTTGAACATTGTATCGTGAAAATAAATTGAAATAAGCATCTACTAAATCAGGTAAATTTTTAATTTATACTTCAAAGGGTGTCTTTCGTATTTGGCCTCTTGACAAATATGACATCTATCCACAAAATTTTGACAACTAATGTTAATATCCGGCCAATAATATTC
>NW_020438944.1:342869-368827 GCF_000699045.2 Agrilus planipennis
AAGCTTATATCAGATCCATCACAATCAGATTCATCACTTTCTGTGTTTTTAGTTTTCTTCTTCTTCTTTTTTAAATTAAAATCCTCTAAACTACGTTTCATTTGTCTTGCCCTAGTCCTTCTTTCCTGTTCTAGCTTTTTCAATCGCTTTTCATTGTGTTTCTCTTCAATTAGGTTTTTTTCGGGTGTGTCAGTATAAATACGTGATTTTCCTGGCCGTCGTCCTTTGCTTGTTTTATTACTTTTTACAACAGTCGGATAGGGTCGAATTGCCTCTGGTGTCAAAACTGTCTTGAAAGGAGCTACTATTTGATGGATTGGTGAATTGTTCAAAGCATCTGGTTCACAAGCATCTAAATTAAACCTTTGTAGTTCACCACCATAAGTTAACAATGGTGAGTTAATAGTTTTTTCTGTAGATTCTCGCTGAACCTCCAAGAAATCCTGTGTTCCAGAAGTAGAGGGTTGGCAGATATCAGAGACACTTGGCTGCTGCAGAGTAGGTGCTGACAAATCTTTAACGGCGTTTTGAGTAGGAGGCACATGTTCTACGTTACCGGATGTATACACCTCAGTTGGAGTAAAATCTTCGTCACTAAAGGCTAATTCACTAAGAGGCCATATTCCGGGTTTGTTAAACCCGCTTGTAATATTTTTTGCCGTGAATGAATCGAAAAATGCAATTTTCACAAGCTTTGGAATATTGTAAATTGTCAATGCTTTGCCTGGGTTCATTATATGCCAATTATTGAAAGCAATTTTCAACTTTGATTTAAATGCTCCAAAGACTCCCACATCAAGTGGCTGTAGGCGATGAGATGTATGTGGTGGAAAAGATAGGTAAATTATGCCATTTTCTTTGGCGTAGTTGATGGCTTCGAGAGAAACATGGCTTTCATGGTTGTCACACAACAATAATATGGGGTTATCTTTTGTGCAGAGTGTGTGCTTCTGGATATGTTTTAAAACAGAGACGAATATATCGCTATTTATCCAGCCACTTTTATTTGCAGCGCCGAGACTTCCTTCGGGTGCTCCTTCGAGAAAATTATGTTTATAATTAACGCGTGGAAACACGAAAAGTGGAGGAATGGTGTTTCCGCTGGCAGATATAATGCCACCAAAAGTTACGAGTTCGCCTCTTTCAGCTGATACAATTTGTCCGACTTGTTTTTGACATCTTGGAGCCAAGACTTTAGGAGTATCTAGAACGGTAGATACACCTGATTCATCGAAATTAAAGATTCTGTCAGCAGTTAATGGCTGTCGCTCCAACACTGTCTTCAAGTTGGTATAAAACTCGGTAACCGAAGTTTTGTTAAACGCATAAGATCTGGCAGCGCTTGTGTTTTCGGGTTTGCGTAAGCTGAGTTCCGGGTTTCTTCTGCGAAAACCATACATCCATTCTTTTCCAGCTATCTTATTTTCTTTCCACTTTGCTGGATATTTCAAACTCAAAGATTTGGCATACTCATATGCTAGCTTTCTTGCTTGAATCGTCGTAAGTCCATAATGCATCTTACAACATTTGATAATATAATCATTTAGCAGTTTTTCTTCTTCCATAGAAAAGACTTGGAAACTTGTATATTTAGAGTCAAATGTACGGTTGCTTGACCCTTCAGCATCATTGCTATTCTTGTATTTTTTTACTCGGCTTTCTAATGTTGATAATTTCAAATTGTACTTGTCCGCAGCTTTTCTATATGACAATACTCCTTGTGTAACATCCTGAATTGCTGACTGCATGGATTCTTCATTCACAGCTTGTCTACTTGTATTTTTTGGTTTATAAGTCCGCACCATGTTTCTGTGAAAAAATAATAAAAAATAGGTATAAAATATATATACGTACATCGCCGACAGCAAAACACAGGACAAAGTTAATGCAATAATTAGCAATTAGCACACTAATACACTAAATCGTACCTACCTACCTACCAGTTGGGGCACATTCGTACGCGTTCAAACGTGCCCCATCTAGTTCTGTCCGTAAGTACCCCACTAACTAAATAACAACAAAATATAACCTTTTTTGATATTAATAGAAAACCTCATTAATTAAGTATTGAAAACGTATCTTAAGTATATTTTGCTACTTACTGATACAATACTCTATATGAAAACTTATTTTATCTACGGTAACAAAAGACAACAACATAGATCAAAAAATTACTTACCGAGCGCGAAAACACCTTCCTGTCTGTCACTTCACTCTCACCAGTGCAAATGGCGCGATACCACGTTGGCGTAAAGTTGGTACCTCGACTCACGCACACATACAAAAGCAAGAACGTACGTTGTTTCGTTTAAGTTTTATTTTAACTGTATGAATGTGCCCCGCGTGCGAAGGGTAACGATCTTCCCCTATTATAAATTATTGTTGCGTTTTCTAAGGGTGTCGACAAAAGTATTTTGTTTTTGGATGCTGTAAAAGTCTTTATTATTTCTATCAATGTTCCATGTGCGCGTTCAATTATACCATTACTATTGAGATGTCCAGCGGTGATAAAATGAGAATTCACTTTATGCATTTTTAACATATCATTGAATAAAGGATTGTTAAACTGGTTATCTGCGATTATATTTTTTGGAACTTTGTATCGTGAAAATAAATTGAAGTAAGCATCTACTAAATCAGGTAAATTTGAGAAATTTGAAGGTTCACACATAAAATATTTTGTAAACGAGTCGATCGCTGTCAAGTACTTTTTATTATTTTATGAAAACGTGTCTATATGCACCGTTTCGAAAGGTTCTTGCGCAGTTGGTGTAATTTTTAATTTATACTTCACAGGGTGTCTTTCGTATTTGACCTCTTGACAAATATGACATCTATCCCCAAAATTTTGACAACTAATGTTAATATCCGGCCAATAATATTCACGTGATATCTCTGCATATAATTCTTGCCTTCGTCTATGTCCTAGGGTATGAAATCTACTTAATATTTCTTGTTGTATTGTTATATCTGTAATGTCGTTTAATAACCTATCTGCATAAACAAATTTAATTGTATTGTCAAATGAAGTATTAATTATTCCAGCTATTTCTTCATAGAAATCTCTGTTTTTTGAAAGTATTGCATTTATTAATTTTGGAGTTGCATATTCCCTCAACTTATTAATAATTTCATTTTCGTAGTTACTTTCAGTTAATTGAATCAAGTGGCGTGTTTTATTAAATAGTCTATTTATATAGTATGTTTAGGTTTGTTGTTAAATGAGAAGATAAACATAAACTGATTTCTAAATTGGTTCAGTGTTTTATTAATAATAGGTAAAGTGGCGTTGGTATTTTCAAGTTGTGAATGTACCGTATTTGATGTAGATGAAATATCAATTTCGGGTTTTTTACTTGGCGGTTTAATTTGAATATCTGAAATGATTTTTATTTTGGATCTTTTGGGAATGTCTGTTTTTGTGTCATCTTTAGTTAAAAAATCGTCTAATTCTGGAAAGTCTAAAGGATCTGGGCGTGTGGCAATATCACCTGGGTTATTGAAAAGAGATAATAGGTCGTCCTGTGTCTCTATAGGATTTGCTTCTACTCTTGATAAGAAGTCTACATTACTGTTTTGTTTACCTTTCTTATATAGTATATTGTAATCAAATTCTTCTAAACGTAGTCTCCATCTAATTAATTTGGAGTTGGGTTCTTTTAAGTTAAAGAGCCACTGTAGCGGCTTGTGATCCGTTATTACATTGAAATTATGACCATATATATATATATATATGTCCTAAATAATTTCGTAGCCCATACAATGGCAAGGAATTCCTTTTAAATTGTTGAATAGTTATTTTCGGCATCATTAAACGTTCGGCTGATGTACACTATAGGTTTATCATTGCCTATAGGCCCTCGTGATAGAATTGCGCCAAAGTCTACATTCGAAGCGTCGCAAGTGACATTAAACGTTTTACTGAAGTCCGGGTAAATTAAAATTGGTGGGTTACTTAAAATTTGCTTTATGTTATTAAAAGTATTGACAAATTCTGGGGTATGTATTATTTTCGCGTTCTTTTTTAAACAAAGGGTTAACGGTTTTGTTATGGTTGCATAATCTCGAATAAACTTCTTATAATATCTTGATAAGCCTAGAAATGACTTAATTTGCTTAACAGTTTTTGGCAGTGGAATGCTCTTTATTTTAGCAATTAATTTGGGATTCGGTTTGATACCCTTAGTAGTAACTAAGTTTCCTAAATACTCCATTTTTGCGAGGCAGAATTCAGATTTTTCCGACTGAATTTTGAATTTGTTTTCCGGAAGTCGCTGCAATACAGTTTTTACATTTTCAAAATGCTGATCCAATGTTTTCCCTAAGATAATTATATCGTCTAGGTAGACTAGACAAATGTTGTTAAGTAGTCCTTTTAGCACATCATTCATGACACGTGCAAAACACGCGGGGGCATTTCGTAAGCCGAATGGCATACGTAAAAATTGCCAATGTCCCTTATCAGTGGAAAATGCGATTTTATGATGATCAGCTGGATCAATTTCGATTTGATAGTATCCGCTCTTAAGGTCTAATTTAGTAAAGAAAGTCGAATTACCTAATAAATCTAAAATCGATTAAATATTCGGGATAGGATATTTATCTTCTATGGTTTTTTGTTTAATGTTTCTGAAATCCACTACTAAACGATAAGTTGTTTTGTCTTGTTTATCAGTTTTTTTTTAACCAAAAAGATAGGACTGCTATATGGTGATAAAATTACTTCAATTATTTTTTGTTCTTTTAATTCCGCCATTTGTCTGTCAATCTCGCTTCTTTGTGATATTGGGAATCGATACGGTTTTGAAAATATTGGTTCGTCTGAATTTAAAGGAATTTTGTGTTTGGTAGTATTTGAAAATGTTAAGATTTCGCCTTCTTGATAAAATACATGACGATATTTACATAAACTGTTAATTACATTATAATTTTCCTCATCTAAATGAGATAAATCTAGATTTAACGTTTCAGTTGATGATGACGTTAATGATCTATTCTTAACATGTGGTTTATAGACTTGCGCGATATCTAACTGCGTGTTATCTATAGTATGCGCTTTAATTTTTTGATGGTAAGAATTTTCTAGAAGATTACCATAGACTGGAACTATACAGTGAAAATTTTCGGCGGTTGTGATAGTATCAGGTGACAGTATGTATTACCTATTTGTTGTTGCGCTACTAGAATTGTGCCTTTCTTTAAGGAAACTAGAAAATTTTGCTTCTGAACATTTCTTGCAAGATTCGCGTCGTATTTGACTAGATTAAATTTTTGAGAATTAAGAGAGATGGTGCCTAATTTGTAATCTATTATTGCGATCATCGTCTCCAAAGCATCCGAACCTAACAAGATGTCAAAATCGCGATGAAATGGAACCACAAAATATTTAGCTATTGACTAGGATTGAGTAAATCCAAATTTACAATTTCATCGTGCTTTGTTGCAGTTGTAATGGTCTTTAAAGTAAAATATTCCTTACGAATAAATTATGGGTATAATTTATGGGTCAAATTTGGTTTTATTAGGGAATTAGTAGTGTCAGTGTCTATTAAAATTTTGACCTGAAGTCCGTCGTTTAATTCGATTATTAATGAAGGCAAATTGTTACTATTACTAGCCAAAATACAATGTTGCTGATTTCTTCGGAAGAATTGGGTTGATACTTTTCGACAGTTTCTGGAGATTGCCTAATTTCGGATTTATACATATTCTGTGCTGGTTCTTCTACATACTGCTCTTCAAAATCTAAGCTTTCCTTATAATTCACAGATTGTACATGATTGTACCTGTCACAATTTTCCGTGGTTAAAAATTGTTCACTGTCACCATTAAAATCATTATACAACCTAAAATCCGGATTTTCGATTAAATCCAATTCAGTCAAGTTAACTCGCGGTTGTCTCCAATTTTTGAATATTGTTCTATCAAAATTATTATTATTTCTACCACTATTGTTTGCGTGAGATGGACTTTGCCTATTTCCAGCAGATGTATAGGTATCTAAATTTGACTGCCTAAAATTCAAATTTGGTGATTGCTGCCTAACGTTTAAATTCGTGGGTCTAAGGTATGGTCTGTTTGCATTATTATTATAACGTTGGCTACAATTTCTAGAATTAGGTACTGGTAAATGTGATCTCATTAAGTTACGGTCGATGTTTCTAAAAGAGTCCGGAATTCGAGTGTTATTGACATTCATCGGTGCATTTTCAGATGTTTTTGACGTTTGATTTACACGCGTTTTGAACAATACATTAATCTTGTATTGGCGGTAGCTGCAAAACTTTCATGGTCCCTCACGTCAAGTATAGTTTGTAACATATTCGGACAATTATTATATAATAGTTCTATTGCTGCTTGTTCGTTGACCTTTCTGTAAATAGGTTTTGCGGGATCGTAGCGCAGCGAGAAGAAAAATAATCCGGGCCAGTAGCAAAATGATAGAAAATAAAACGGCGGCAAAGTATTTGAAACGTATATTTACAGCACGGATAACTGGTCGCATGGACCGTCTAGTAACAAGTAAAAACATCTAAATACTATACACTAAGTTAACCAAAAAGAACCGGATGAATGTAATAAAAATTGGAAAGTTATGTCTGCTAAAATGCATTTTGCTAGAAAACTATTTATTACCCTTCGGCCGCTTCGCTACCCTTGGAAGTGCAGGTAGCCGAAGGCTTTCGAAGTTTTGTGATAAATTCGGCGGTAAAAAGACGCAGAAAGTTAAACATCCTATTTACAATTTCTACGAACTACAAATTCCTTAAATATAATTTGGCTCGAGGGTAAGTAGCGTGACCGCTTCAGGGATTTTATTATCCATAGTTATTTTTACATCTAACTGAGTTTACGCGGACTTGATTATACTTACAAAAACATTCATACTTTCACCAGTTTTAATTTTCATGGTTTTGAATTTTTCAGCTTACATTTTCCTATCAGTTAATCTCCAAATTTAGTGCGTAATGCCTCTCTTAACGTCGGCTAATCGCTAATATCTGGTCTATGCGAAATGAAATCATTCGCATCATCTACAAGCTTAATACATATTAAACAGTATACATATTCGTTAAGTGCTTCGTCTGCCGTGTTTCCATATTTTGTATAAAATGATTCTACCCTATTTATAAAAGATTCAAGGTTTTCCGTTAAATTTTGGTAAAATATCGCCATAATTTTTGGCGGTCGAAATAAGTTACTCATGTTGGCAATTGCCTTTTATAATCTCCCGCCTATTTGTGAGCGCTCTGCGCGTCCCCTGTTCTCTCTAATTTTGTTACCCGCGATCAACACGCCCTCTCACTTGTTCACTTTGCTTGGTTTTAGTTCAACTTCATACGTCCATGTACAACTTTTGTTGTCTTAATTTTCAAGTCTTTGTTTAATCTAAAATAAACGTTTTGAGTTCCAATTAGTCACTGTTTTTATTGTGTTTCGATCCCGAACCTTAACAACTCAGTTGTCGCGGGCATATTTATTTCGTGACTATTATTCCTAGTTTGTGTTGGCAATACTATATTTTCCGTTTCTAAAATGTCCTCTAATCTAATAGAATTTAATGATTGACTTAAATCGGCTAATTCAATCAACAGTACAGAATTCGCGCTCTCACCCATAAAATTTATTAATTATTTTGTATATATTACGTGAAAAATATCTATTGTACTGTAACGATAGATATTTTGGTCGAGATTCTTATTATAGTTTGTTTTACACTAACTTAAAATTAAAAGGTTTATACAATTATACAATTTCTTTTTTTGTACATGTAAAGAAAATTTCCTACCTTGTAGGTGAAGACAAACACCTAAAAATTGTTGATTTTGTTGATTGCTTGAACGTTGATTCGTTGCTCTTGAATTTTCTGAAATTTGACGGTGTCGGCAGGTTGCTCCTCGGTGCCCTTGTTTTGGTCGGGAGACCCACTCAATTCCGTTGATGAAGTTTTGGAGTTGTCGGAAGGTTGCTCCTCGGTGCACTTGTTTTGGTCGGGAGACCCTCTCGGTTCCTCTGGATTTTGGCGGTATGTATAGTTGTCCCAGTTCTGTCCTCCTTGCCTCTGTGGTTTGGGAGACTGTAGCATCAACTATCATTTTTTTTGTGAACTCACTTTTCGGTTGTTCCAAATTTCACTCTGCTGAACTATCGGACGTCGCGGGTGCGGGATTGTTGCGAATAGAGTACAACAGAATTTTGTTAATCACTTTTTTTTATTGAACATAACAAACAACATATAACACAATTAAAGACATATCATTGGTTTGAATTTATAAAACATGCTTCCTTGACTAAAGCTGGTAAGTGAATAATAAATGGAATAATAATGTCAATGCATCGAATGAAAATGAATAGAATACATATACATATATCAAGTTCGCGAAATTCATTCATTCGTTAGATATCGGACAAGCCCGGGAACAGTACCTGCGAACATACATTTTGTAAACAAACGCTTGAAGCCAGTAAGCTCAGCTAAGATCTAATCATTTTTTAATGTGTGTGTGGTGTTTCGTTCATGTGATTTTAAAAAAGAAAGGACTGAATTGTGCTGAATTGTTATAGTTGTGGAAATTATCAACAATTACCGGTGGGTTTACTCACAGAGCATTTCCAGGTTTACCTAAATATCAGAATTGCTAAATTGCTGATTTGATTTACGTTTTATTGTTTTGGCATTTTTGCCTTATATCATTAAAGAGATTAGAATCCAAGTACTTGAGCCGTGCAACTCTCATTAAGAAATGACGCTATTACGGAGTGTTTGAGCCGTTAGCGAAAATCCTATAATTATTAATTACCTGACGGAGTGCTTGAGCCGTACAGGATACTGTTGTGGAGTGTTTGAGCCACACAGTGCTACAATCCTTTAATTATTAAATACCTGACGGAGTGTTTGAACCGTACAGGGTGCTGTTGTGGAGTGTTTGAGCCACAGAGTGTTACAATCCATTAATCATTAATTACCTGACGGAGTGTTTGAGCCGTATAGGTTACTGTTGTAGAGTGTTTGAGCCACACAGCGTGTTAAATTCCTTTCACACGATACTTTATTTTTACCATTGACCCCGTTGCACCGCAAGGTACCTTTTTTTTTTTGTTTAGCACTTGTGGGCGACAGACACGATGTGCTCCGTAAATTGTAGTTATAAAACAGAGAAGCTTACTTTGATGAAGGTGTATAAAAGAAATGGCATTTAGGCGATCTGGTCGCTCATACTTTTGTTTTGTTCCAGGTATTTCACACGTCGTGTCACCTTGTACTGAAGCATCTTCCATTTAACAATCAGTTTTAGTTTTGTTTTAGTAAAATAGTTCCTGTATATTGTTTTTCCTTTTTTTTTAATAAATANTTGTCCTTCCCAGAAACATGTCGGATGTTCGTAGGGAACTGGCTAATGAAATTGAGGTGCCGTGACTGTCTGGGGGAGCATTTGTCAGGGTTCTGACGGAAGGCAAAAGTAAGGGGCTTGTGATCGGTAAATATAATGAAGTCACGGGCTTCGATAAAATGGTGGAAATGCTTAATTGTGCGATAAATCGCGAGAAGTTCTCTGTCGAAAGCGCTGTATTTGACTTCAGCGTTCGATAGTTTGGAGGAGAAAAATGCTAGGGGTTCCCAGGTTCCATTGTGGAATTGTTATAACGCAGCGCCCAAGTGATGGTCGGATGCGTCACAGAAAATTGCTAAGGTAGCATCTGGTTTTGGATGGTGCAGGAGAGTAGTCTGCGCCAGTTGCCTCTTGCTTGAGTTGAATGCCTCGTCGACTGTGGGTTCTACTGTAGTAGTGCATTTCCTTTTATTTTCCCCAGTAAACGTGAATTCAGTGCAGAATGAGTGCGGGCAGCGTTAGGCAGGAACTTTCTGTAAAAGTTGAGCATACCCAGGAAACGTTGCAATTGTTTTGCGGTAGTAGGTTTAGGGCAACTGAAGATTGCTGTTACTCTGTCGGGTAAAGGGCGCATTCCATTTGCCGAGACAGAATAACCTACAAAAGAGCCTTCTTGTTTATCAAAGTTGCATTTTGCTTGGTTAAGCAGTATTTCGTATGAATGTAGACGAGTAAATAACGTGCGTAAATGCTGTCTGTGCTGTTCAGCATTTTCCGATGCGACCAGTATATCGTCGATGTAAGCAAAACGGAAGTCAAGGCCGTGTAACACTTCGTCAATAAAACGTTGAAATGTTTGGTTGGCGTTGCGTAAACCAAAATTCATGTGAGGAAACTCGAACAATCCAAAAGGTGTTGTAATAGCTGTTTTTGGGATGTCTTCCTCCGCGACTGGAATTTCTTTATAAGCTCGAACTAGGTCGATCGTGGAGAAAATCTTCTTGTTTGTCAGTGCATGCGTGAAATCGTCGATGTTGCATACAGGATATCTGTCCGGGATTGTTCTCGCGTTGAGAGCACGGTAGTCTCCGCATGGGCGCCATTCATCGTCCTTCTTTGGGACCATGTGTAGTGGCGATGCCCAGGGGCTGGAGGAGGGACGTGCGATACCCAGTTGTACCAACGTTTCAAATTCTCTCTTTGCTGCAGAGAAACGGTCCGGAGCTAAACGTCGTGGTTTGCATGCTACTGGTGGACCGGGGGTAGTGTTGATATAGTGCCTTGTTGCATGCTTTGAAAAGGTGATCTGGCCGTTGGGTCGAGTTAATGACGGAAAATCCTGAAGTATCTCGTGGTATGGTGAAGTGGTCGTTTTCGTTTCTGTAACGAAAGTGACAGAAGGTTGGCAGCAATTGATTAATTTACCAGAGGTGGTGAGGTGTGTCAGTCGATCCAAGAGTCGTTGGTTGCTTAAATCTACCAGCAGCTGGTAGTGCGCTAGGAAATCTGCACCAATAATCGGTTTGGTGACGTCGGCTATGATGAAACGCCATGGGAAACATCTTCATAAGCCTAAGTTGAGCGACAGAATAATAGTACCATAGGTCGGTATGTTGGTGCCGTTTGCTGCTTGTAGCGTGAACGTGGATTTCTGACGTGGCCCAGGTATTAGTGACTTGGGATACACGCAGATATCTGCACCGGTGTCGACCAGAAATTTTTGGTTTGTTGCTCTGTCCGTTACAAATAGGCGACGTTGCGCTGTGTGGACCTCACTTGTCGTTGCCATACGTGGTTTCCTGGTTGATTTCCTGTTGTCATCCGTCATGGTGGGATGCGTTAGTGTGCCTTGCCCTTGACCATTTGCCCTAATGTTGTGGTTGGAACGTTGTCGGGGTTGAAAACTGCGTGAATTTGAGCNTATAATATTTATATTTATTTAACCAGCATAAGCACATTTTACATAACATCTTATTAATTACTGTTTTTTGTATTTTAATATACATACATAGGTGATGGAACAGCAAACGTTAAGTATCGCAAAAGCAGGGATTATTTGTCAGTTAAATGCTCGTACATCGATATTGGCGGCTGCAAATCCCTCCGAATCACAATGGAACAAAAATAAAACTATAATAGAAAATGTTGAATTACCTCACACATTAATGTCCCGGTAATATTTCGAGTTAAAATTTTCACCGAAAAGGTTTAAATAACAATTTTGCTATTTAAGTTTCGACCTGATATTCCTCATATTGGACCCTCAGAATGAAGCGTTTGATAGGAGACTTGCTCGTCACTTAGTATCTTTATATTACAAATCAAAATCAGGAGAAGACGATGACGTATTGGTAAGAAGTACATTTAGAACAAGAATGATGAAATAAGTTATTTTTGAAGTGAAACTTCTTTACGCACGGTAGGGTAAGTTCGTCTCATGCGACTTGCCATGTAACGAAATCATGCAACGGATGTCCCCCCTCTACTCGGCCACGTAGTAGAGTTCGTAGTGGGGATCGCTTGAGCCGTGAGCGCGCTTTAATGCAACGTTCATTACAGGCAACTCCTGCATGTAAAGTGTAGCCCTAACAAAATGTATGAATGTATTTGTATGTGTTTGTGTATGTGTGCCTACACTCTACAGCCGAAACGACGCCACTGATGCCAATTCTTTAACCCCTATCCCGGTATGTTTGAAGAAGTTTCACTTCAGTAGCTTGTTATATAATTACACGTTGTATTTTTTTTTTTGAAGTGAAACTTCTTTACGCACGGTAGGGTAAGTTCGTGTATAGTAGAGAAACACTAGTTATTTTAAAGGTTTCTAATGTGATGTCGTAAATAAACACATTTTTTACGCTTACATTGCAAAAACGCTGACTGAACCTTCCGAGATGGATAAAAATAATGTACTACACTATTGTACATCTTAAAAAGGTCTACAAAAAAGTCCGCGATAGTATATGTCTATCTCTTAGGGATAACCCACAATAATAATTTTTTATCCTTTACTTTCTATGAGAAATAATGGCTTATTTACGAAGCGATTTTAAGCAATACAGCATTAAGTACTTTTAAATATATTGTAATTGTACATTTAATATAGATCAATAGGGCCCTTTACAGTATGTAATTTAAATGAATATTTTCGAAGATACTACAGATTTAAACTGCAGGGACATAGCGGTTGCGGCGGTTTGTATTGGCTAATGGCAAAAAAGCTGTGAATGTTGTAAATAAAGACATTCTGTAGTATATTTATATTAGCATTGCACCCGTGCGAAGCTGGGGCGGATCGTTAGTTAGTTATAAAACTACGTTAATGCTTCTTCATAATTCTCATCGGTTGATTCTGATGATTCAATTACTATTATTGCTTCGCCCTTTAAACACGTTTTTAAATATAATAACTTCTGAGTAGTATTTGAAAGATCTGTTCTTCTGTGAATAGAAGTTCAAAACTATTTTAAAAATTCAACCACTTGCTACATATCCCGTCAAAAGAAATTAGTTCTACTTTAAGTAATGTTTTGTTAATGTGTGATGCTACCTGACTATTAGTGGACGAATTCTCGTGTTCTATTATCTGATCTCTATTCTATAATCTGATGTGCACGCGTTAATGTTAAATAAAATAAATTTTCGAAATCATCGAATTCAGTAGTTGTTTTTATTGTAATCTCCTGTATTTCTGTCTGAATCTCTTCGAACTTACCTAAATAGGTTTCACCTTTTCTTAAACGCAACTTAATTTCAATAAAATTCTTCTAATCATCTTCTACGTTTAGGCAATTCCCGAATTTTGTAAGATTACTTTTAAATGTGGTTCTTTGCTTTTTTAAGGAATTTAGCTGCGCTTCTGATTCTCTCATATTGAAAAATTAGAGACAGACAATTTACTGAATGGTTAATTGAATAAGTTCACAACCGACAATTGAATCTAGGAATAGTGTAACAAGGTAAGAGGAAAACGAGAACCTTCACTTATCTGAATTTTGTGTACGGCGATTTCTGATGACCAATTATTGGATGACCAGGTAGTTGTAGATGACTGAAAATGATGATGACGATGAATTTCTCGTTAACCGTGAAAATGAAGATGAATGCTGATACTTTGCTTCTATTGCTGACTTGGAAGGTTTTAATCCCTTGTGGTGTATCAATGAACTTGAGTCTGTGCGATTGAATGATTCGATAATTAATTACGATATCATCGAATTACACATATTTCGTTCGTATACCAACGAATTTGCACTGTTCGCATACATCTACGAATTACTTTTCGATATGGTTCAATTTGATTGTCATTGTTGAGAGTTTGTGAACACACAGTATATGGGTATTTAAGATTTAAGTTTTATATGTAACAATGGTTCGATTTATATTAGCCAACACAGAATAGCACTGTTCTCGCTGTTGTTTGTTGTTCTTGCGATTATTTTTCAGATACATTTCAGCATGAGGTTGTTTTATAATTATTAGTCATACCTACCGATGCATTTTTTTAGTCTAATATAAGCAGAATGTTCAACACAATATATATATGTATTTGTGGTCTGAGTCAGTCCGTTTGTATTCATTATCAAAAATGCAAGTTTTATTTTTTGCTTAATAAATTCTAACTAATCTACAGACTACTGCCGTTTTATTGAATAGGATATGGGGTCCAGGTTACGTTGGCTCGTAGGTCTTTCTCTCAGGGCTAAAGTATCTTGAAAATTTTCTAGTTACGGCCGCGTCTCTTAAGTTTGAATCGGGAGCATTTCTACATTCGACGGCAGTAATTTCCAATTGTGGAAATTCAGTATAAAAATTTTGCTGAAGGCTGAAAATCTTCAAACGGTTGTCGATGGAACAGAAATCGAACCAGCAGACCAATCGAAACCAGACTCAAGTAATTCTGATATCCACAATTAGTCAAGACCAGATGCAATACTTGATAAACTGTGATGATGCTGCAAAAATGTGGAAGAGATTAATGTCCATACACGAGCAGAAATGTTTAAAAGACGTTGGTGAAAACATCAGTGATATTGCCGTTTGTTCAAAGTTGATCAACAGTTTGCCATCCAAATTCAATGCTTTTCGAACGGCTTGGGACTCAGTCGATAGTTCAAAGCAAACATTCGAGAATTTAACAGCGAGATTTTTAAAAGAACAGACTCGGATGTCGAACGACAATACAGAATCGCATAATCTGGCAATGCAGGTTCAAGCTTTACAAGAAAAATTAGCTGCTGCAGAGTTGTCAAAGAAAAAGAAAGCGAAAACCATTGATAAGAAAATAAAAAAAAGTACATGCAATTACTGCAAAAAGAAAGGCCATTGGGCACGGGAGTGTAGAAAGCGCCTAGCTGATTCAAAGAAAACCCCGGTTAGCGGCAGTTCGGCATATATATGCGACATTTCGTCGTTGTGTTCCGCCAGTTCTGAAGAAAACACATCTGATTGGATTTGTGACACCGGGGCAAGTGTACTTATGAGAAGAGCGGTTTACTAAATTAGAAACGATTAACCAACCAGTGTATGTCAAGACAGTCAACAAGCTGTTGGCTGCAACCGGAAAGGGAATGATACAAATTCGGGCATTTATTGAGGGCCAGTGGTACGATAGAACAATCAACGATGTTCTGTATATCCCAGAAGTAAGCCTAACTCTATTTTCAGTGAGAGCTATGACAAATCACTTCACCTTTCAATCCTATAAGTATTTTTGCGAGTTTCGCGACAGTGACGGAAAACTGTCGTGTGTCGGTGCGCGAAAGGACAATCTACGGGTGATGAAATTCAAGTTTATCGTTCTTCCACAGTGCAATTTCAGTAGGCAAAGTTAGTTAAAACTATGGCACGAGCGTCTCGGTCATGTTAACAAGAACATGAACAAGAAAACTGCTGAAAAGATAAGAAAAACAAACCAAAAAATCACATAAACGCCTCATCAGAGATAAGTCTGAAAAACCAGGTCTAAAAATTCACACCGATGTATGCGGACCAATGAATATTGTATCACCTAGCGATTCAAGATATTTCGTCCTATTCAAGGATGACTGCAGTGGTTACAGAACGGTTTACTTCCTGAAAAATAAATCAGTGTTTCTGTGAGAAAAGCTCACGAGTCGGATTGTTCCGGAGAAGAGTACGGCCGGTGGGTAAGAGTCTGGAAACCGAAGACTCAGGCGAAGGAAGGTGACAAGGGGGGAGAGGCTCTATAAGTGGCGACCAAGTTCATCTTGGACAGGCACGCCAAGTGCGAGGGCATCCTGCTGGAAGTCCTTGTAAAGGAAGAGATTGCGATGGCGGCCCGTCTGCTCGTTGCGGCTCCCCAGGTAGTACAACCAACGGACAAGCTAATGGGGTAAAAGCCAACGTCGGATAAACTGACCCAGGCCAAAGCTCCCAAACCTAGCCGCCTCGTACAAAATGGGAACTGAGAAGAAGGGCAAGCCTGATAATAAGACTGCCTCAATGCAGAAGGGTGTCCCGGTGATCGTGAGATCACACGACAAGAAGCTCTTTGCTGACGAGGTTAAGGCCAAAGTATTGGCGGTTGGTGGCGCACTCGGACGGGCCCGGGTGTGCGCATTACGCAGGGTAAAGGAGGGAGTCGCCATTGAGACGAAAACCTCCGCTGAAGCAGAGGAACTGCTAAAGAACAATGAGCTCAAGTACAGGGACCTTAGGGACCTCCAGGCCAAAAAACCGGAGGGAGTGATCCCGCTCGAGGAGTTTGCCTTCCGAATTATGATAAGAGGTATAAGGACGGCTCCTGCAGTGCGGAAGGGTGCAAGTGGAGCATGCCCGTCCAGTGAGTGCTGGATTATAAGTTTGCCGTAATGTTAGCTATAAGTGTATGTAGAACTGTGTGTCGATCCACCTACCGACTAAACAGATCACGGGACCGCCGCAGCCCCAGTCGACTGGTAACAACAGTATAATTCAAAAATACTCCCATTTGTTAGAGTTCTTTGAATGAGTGAATGTGTGCGAGAAGAAATACCGTTACAGCTGTTCATTCTCCAACGATTCTTGAGCGTAGCAGGTATTTCTTGTTTTTGTATCCAAAGACTAATGTGAAAAATAATATTTATCGTTTGTGCTTGTTGTTACATATCATCATCATAAGGTCATCAGTCCTAAGACTGGTTGGACACGTACTTCCACTCTTTCCCATCCTGAGCTAAACTTCGCATTTCCCTAAAACTAGAATAGCTTACATCCTTAACTATTTGCGAAGAGTAATCTAATCTAGGTCTACCTCTACCCCTCCTAACTCCTGTTTCTGCCTCTAATATGTCTCTGACTAGACCTTCATGCCTGAGAAGGTGTCCTACCAACCTATCTCGCCTATTTCTTATTGACTTCCATAGAGTCCTCTGTTCTCCTATTCTTTCTAATACCTCTTCATTTCTAACCTTTTCTACCCACGATATCCTCATCATCCGCCTATAACACCACATTTCGAACGCTTCTAACCTTTTATTTCCGCCGCGCCCACTATCCATGTTTCGCAACCGTACAATGCCGTGCTCCAAACATACACCTTTAACAACCTTTTTCGAATTTCTAAATTAACCGTTCGCGAGCATAGAAGTGACTTCTTTTTATTAAAGGCGACACGACCCTGCGCTATCCTCTGCTTTATATCCCTACTACTCCTTCCATCCTCACATATATGAAACCTTAAATAGGGGAATTAGGAGGAAATTGGATAGTGTGAAAATAGATAGTTGCTATTTCATTACTCTGCATATAGCTATGTAGCTACATGTAGTAATCACAAATGAAATATCTCAGGTTCCATTGCCTCGAGAAAGAACTCCGTCTCCGCAAGTAGGAACATCTACACAAGGACAAACGTTTTCAGATTCTATGTCTTGTATCACCGAAAAATATCATGTCGATTCCTCATTTAAAAAGATCATGCGGCTATCAACGCGTAGAGGAAATGCCGCACTTTTGACTGAATCGCCCTTGAAAAATGAACAGAAAACGCTTCGCCAACAGTTCTTAAAATAAAATTTAAATGCAAAGCTAAAGGAATGGAATAGAAGACACAAACAATTTCTGTGCCATCTACGCGGTCAGGCCGGAATCACTACGTCGGAACATTTATAGGGTTCAAGCCATCATCGCAATTATGCGGGACACGGGTCTGGATGAAACAGTAGAGACAGCAGATTCCTTTATGGAAGCAATCCTAACGCAAACCACAGCCGCAGCTAACCTCACGACCAGTTCCACTTTGTAGACTATTCCAACCTTAACCCACATGGAATATGCCCTCCAGATGGATCTGAACAACATGAGATGACACATGGCGGGATAATTGAAGAACAAACCCCGTTCAAATACATGCAGTCTTCTAGCTCGACGACATTCCGATCACAATATTACGGTATTGCGGCAAATGGTCAAGGACAAGGCACATCAACACATCTCACCATGACGGATGACAACAGGAAATCAATCACGAAATCACGTATGGCAACGACTGAAGTCCGCACAACACAACGACGCCTATTTGTATCGGGCAGAATCACACGTCAGAAATTCCTAGTCGACACTGGTGCTGACATCTGCGTGTATCCCACGTCACTAATACCTGGGGCACGTCAGAAATTCACGTTCACGCTACACACAGCAAATCGAACGAAATGCAATTTTGGTAAAGGAGAAGTCTCTTTTCTAAGTTATCCTATCTCGGCAAATGGAATACGCCCTTTACTCGACAGAGTGACAGCAATCATCAACTTCCCCAAACCATGTACCGTAAAAGATTTCTCGGTATGCTCAACTTCTACAGAAAGTTTCTACCCAACGCTGCCCGCACTCATTCTACTTTGAATAAAATTCTACTGGGGAAATCACAATCAAGTATTTCCGTCATTTTCTCGAAGCCCATGACTTCCTTATTTTTACACATCACAAGTCCTTTACCATTGTTTTCCGTCCGAACCCTGACAAATGCTCCCCCCCCCAGACAGTCACGGCATCTCAGTTTCATTAGCGAGTTCTCAACGAACATTCAGCATACTTTTGGGATAGATAATATTATTGCCGACATACTCAAACGAATTTCTGAGCTTTTAACACACTTTGATTACGAATCTCTTTCATCTGAGCAGGAATCCGTCAGGGAACTTCAAGAATACCTTTTAGGGATTGCAAGGTAAAATAACACAATGAAACAAATAAAATCAAACGGGACTAACAACTTAACAATACATTTACAAAACTGGAACAATGAAATTAGAAGTGAAAAAACTGAAAATAAAACTAGTTGAAGACTTAGCAGATGAATTGAGTTGAACTGTAGAAAACTGAATTAGGAAGTGTTAATGTTTTGGAAATGAAAATGTTAGGAAAGCTATTAGGGCGGAGCTAAAAGCATTTTGATGAAAGTAGGGAACCAATTAAAAGAGAATAAAATCTGGAAATGTGAATATACAAAATACTAAGAAATAGACAGATAGAATGTTAACCCTAAACCGCTAAAGAAACCTATCATTAAAAAGCAATTAAGAAGGGACAATAGTTATTGACATCATGCAGTTAGTACGTGAAGTTGAAATATTAGAAGGGATTATAGAAAGTAATAAAGTTATACAGAACACAATAGATAGGTACGTACACAAAAGATTTGAAATGGAAATATTAAGACAAATATTTACATAATGAGAATAACAGAACAATACAACACAATTTGAACAGAAAATTTAAAAAGATATTTACAAGCAAGAATAATAAAAATAGAAATATATACAGAAATATTTAAACACGATATGGCGGGCAGGTATGCGCGGTCACAACCTCAACTCAAACCAATTCCTACAACTCAAACGGATTCACATTCCTGACTCAAACAAAGTTATTTTCGACTGGTACAGCAAGACCTTTTTTAACCCCAACATTTCGTTTCGTTGCTCTCAAACAGTTACGTTTCCTAACACATCCTGGCATTCGTGCATCCATAAAAATTGTGACCCAAGGATTCATTTGACCATCTGCTAACGAAGATTGTGCCAAATGGGCACGCGAATGTCTTCCTTGCCAAAAAGCAGAAATTACTCGCCACGTTTCTCCACCATTGGGCAAATTTTTATATAAATAGCCTGTAAATAGTTCAATAAACCAGCCTAACACAAGGCTCATTCTTCATTGGATGCTGCAATAGTGTGAACCACAACTTTCGTTACTCATTAACAACTACAGTTTTCGTATTTTATTTGATTACTGTAAATTATTTATTCTAAAATATTCGTTTCTAATTTTTCTTGATAGCATAATCATACGTTTATTGTCCAATTTCATATATTTATTCAAGGGTAATTAATTATACTTTCAGAATTAATGGCTCCTAATATAAATATAAATCAACCTGAAGCCAGTACAGAAAAAGGTGACTGTCTTATTTGTAGTCGTCCAAATAATGCAACTTCGTATGAAATTACAAAGTGAAATAAAGCAAAAAAGGGGTGATAATAAATTTAAAATTTTTCAAAAATTGCAAACATTAAGATTACATCGTGTTGGTATTATATCCGTGGTATCTCCAAGAATAACTTTCGATGTAAAAAGAATTTTATTTTGTAAAAAGTTACAAAATTAGTTTACAACAAAATAACTGTCGAATCAAGAAGAATACATTCCGTCTAGTTTCTAAGTAAACATTAACAACTGCCAAAAACCAATTTCACACAATACTTGATTAATAGTAACAACATTTTTAGATTAGGCAGAATTGACATGTGACAATTTAGAAGAGAATTACTAAATTTAAACAATTCTTTGATTTATCTCAACACATCGTAATTGTGTTTCGTATTATAATGATAATCAAAGAATCGAGTCAGCTAAAAAAAATACAAACGGTTATCAGATACCAAAGAGTATTTGAATGAGTCTAGAAACTTCGACTTTGATAACAATTGTTTTTTTTTTGTGTCAAGCATTTAAGTGTGCCAATTACTGCCAAGATGCAGGTCAAATGTAAACACACGATCGACAATTTTATTAACGAAATCAATGCTAATCCAATGAATGAAACGAATCGTTTCCTTTTATTAAAAATTGTGAAATAAAATTTATTATCACATGGTATGTTTGAAACAATTTTGTTTATCGCACATTTGATACTAATGGTAAGCTTGTATCAGAAAAATTTAAATTTTACGAAATTCATAGTCAACACTATAGCTGATTATGAAAACTCAGTCCTCGCTTAGAGAACTTATGGAATCTTACGAAGGACAAAATCCCAACGATCAAGGCATAATAACCCAAATCAAAAATCATTATGAAGATATAATAAAAATTACCAACCATAAGAATGAATAATATACTTCTATAACAAAAATTCTTATAGCAAAAACATCTCCAATGCTGGGTACAGACAAAAATCTTGGTATAGTATCCAGAGCTGTGGAATATACTTTTCAGACGTTACCACAGCTTCATGAAGTTACCATAACACCTGCTTAGAATGCAAAAAGCATTCCAAAATAATTAACGAATACGAAATTGCACGATAATATATACAGGGTGTCCTATTTATAATAATTAAAAAAACAACCATGGTTTCCTGACACAAAATATAACAAAAAAGTGTTACACAATTTTTCAATCAAGTGACAGTTGAGCTCGCAAATCGTCTTTGCAAATTTGAACGTACAATTTGTTTCATTACGGGCCTGGATGTAGGTGACTAACGTCGCTCAGCTGATCTCGTGTGGATGTAACAAGTACCTACCGGGAAGAAGCCGAATGCACTTCCACGTTGTAAAAGAAACTAAAAGTGAAAGAGAAAAGCGTACCTTTTATAAAAAATTTTAAAATTGCTCGCCATTCGCCTCAATGCAACGCTGACAGCGGCGTACCCAGTTGCTGCAAATTTTGGCTCAGATACCGAGAATATTTCGAATTATACGGTAGGCGGCATTGATAATGTAACTCACCACCAACTGACGGTTGAATAAGAACCCTACTAGAATGCACTATCACACTACTAACAAACAACTAAATTCCACAACAATCCAAAGCAAACTGAACAACCTGTTAGAAACTATGACATTATGTTGTGTATTTATTCCAGTCACTTCCAGCAGTGTAATTATACGAGGTTATATCAATATTTAGCTTTTTACATTAAATGAAAACAAAATAACCGACTTGGTCCTTCTGGACACATCCTTGTATTACCCCACGTGGGGTTAATGAGCCCTGCCTGGCAAAACTAACGTTTAGCACATGTGAATGGTCAAAATAGGTCTGCATCTTGTCTCAACTATTACAATCGTAACAGATACATTTGTTTTCGTACACTAGTACGTTATGTTACAAACCTTTACCAAACGCTGGATAGTGAGGGTTCTTTGTACACCGCTTCTAACTATTCCGTAGTCGTTAAAATTTCTTGTCTATTTAAAATAACATAATACTCGACGTCATGGGCTACATTAGGTCCACTTCAGTTTACGATCATGGAATTTTCGATTGTGATAGGTACGTAGTTTTTCTAACATTTTCAGTCATCTAATGGACCTTAACGCGAGTGCATCTTCTTCGGCTGATACGTAACTTAATACCAAACATAAACAATAACATTACCCCAAAAAGCAGCTGATTCCCACCTACTGAAGGTGATTTTTTCTACGATCAGCTGGCAATCGTAATTAATTTGCGATTGTGCAGGGCCGGCATCAAAACTGTTATAATTTTATAATTTTTTATTTTGTTTCAAAAGTCAAAAGTGTTATAACATTTTATGTTCCAAATGTCCATAGGAATTTGTGGTATAAATATTAATTATTATGACTGGGACACCCTATATATGTAGGTATTTAATTTCTTTTTAATAGCTGTTTAAATAGTTTGTGAATTTTTGTTCCCATTAAAGAAGACATTGCACAACGACGAATAAGGAGAAATTGTAATTAAAAAAGGTGCAAATTTAAGGGTTGTTGTGACTTTTGATGAGATATACAATTAAGACTATACGACTTTTATTGCCTGAATTTGCCAGGGGTAAATAATTATTATTGTTGCATATGCATCTGACCGATCCGACAGGACTTGAACCTTGACAAAACTTTTGTACAAACAAGACTAGGTGGATATGCTTGCGAGTCTAGCTGATTTAGGAAGACGGACCATACGTTCAACCATAATGGGGATTTCTTAAAGAGAAGCCAGACTAAGGCAAGTACCTGAAAGAGGGCAGCAGCTCTTTCAGTACTCAGGGCAGAGCAGACATCATGAGGATCGGTATGGCACTCTGATGCACAATACTGCGATGCGGAGGGAATGCACATTATGATCCCGAGTAAATGTACGTTAAAAATTAAATGATGGCGTCCTCTGGGGTAAAGCACACCGGACGCAAACTAGTCCTCCATTCGGATGTCCGGGCGGGGACTACCTCCGGAGATTTCATCAATACCAACAGACCAAAATCCGTGGGTTTAACGCAATTTTTAGGAGCATTTGTTCCTGCGCCATCCCTCTCTGGGGCTCCACCCTTCCCCGACGTCTTTAAATTCTACAAGGCACCTACATGCGGATTCTTCGTTCCGCACTCGGCTACCCATGGTTCATCAGAAATTCACAAATTCCGAAAGAAACTGGTCTTTCTTCTATCCCCGAGGCTGCAACCAAATTCGCAGCAAATCTTAGGGCCTCAGTGTCTGGCCACCCAAACCCAACTACCTCGACACTATCCAACTTCGCCCCTAAACCAAACGACCGTTTCAGGAGGCTCTGCCACCTTCTTCACTGAGCTGCACACATCGGCTCACCATAGTTCCGAGCTGTCCACTTTTGCTCTTTTCAGGTTCGAGCGGTTCCTTTTACGCTTTTTACTAGTTTCGCTTTTTAAGCGCGAGTCCCCACCCTACTTCTGAGATGGGGCACCTGCTCTCACCTTCATCATCCCTCCCCAAGCACTCCCATCCCCATCTTTACATCTCCCTCTCCCTTATATCCAAATCTTTCCCTTGGGAGTAACAGCTTTATAGTTGAAATCCCATCTCGAGGAGGGGTTTTAGTCGGTAGGCGTTACGGCGAATCCGACACTACCCCCCTTCAGGGGGTGTCTTTTGAAGATTTTCCCTCCTCGAGGCTAAACTAAACAAAAAAAAAACACAGAAGGTCAGCCGGCTGCCCTCTTCGCCACTCGCCACTACCAGTCGGCTACGCCTTAGCTACCGGTACGCACTAGTCGGCTACGCCCTAGCCACTATTTCTCGACGGCTACCCTCTTAGCCACGAGGATCTACAACGACAACCTTCGGCTACCTTGTTAGCCAGGATCAACGACACATCGCTCGGCTACGCCTTTAGCCAGCTATCGCCAGATATAGCTACAGGTATATCTGCACTATCTATTGGGACACACTGTACGGATGCCACGCCACCGTCGAGGCGCCTCTACCCGCCGCTGGAGACAACGAAGAGACCGTCACCAAGGACGCATCCAGGGACCGCCCTAGACCTTGTCTCCCCAGCAACTGGCCCAGGTTTTCCAACAGCTCCGGGATACCTACGCCCCGCTTCCCGAGCACCGTCAGCCAGCCAGTGTTCCCAAGGATCACCGGAAGTCGCCGTCACCGCGACTACCTACGTTGCCTACGGTCTCGCCGCTTCCCGCTCCGCTGTCGCCGCTCTCGTCAACGCCGAAATGCGCACGACCATCTTCAGGGCTGCGCTACACTCCGGTGCCGCCACTCGTGTCTCTGCTCCCTGCGACACCTCATCGGCGGGTCTACCGGCTCCGCCGGATCGACTTCAATTAAGTTTCGTGCGTTGATTGTGTTGTGAGTGACAAAGACGGTCATTAGGTTAGGTTAGGTTACGTGTCTTTTTCATATATGTATATATCTAGGTTACAGTAGGATTAGGTTAAGGTCATTATTAGGTTAAGTAACTTGTACATACATATATATATATGTTCGCATTACTTGTGTTGTTCCGCCTCGTTTGTATCGACTGTATATATTCAGTATATCATGTTTAATAAACTGTCGCTCGGGGCGCTCACCCCATTCCACAGATCGCTGGGACATACCCTCGTTCACGCTCGTAGTAGTTCTTCGGCTATCATTCAATACTATCGAATTAAGCTTGGATTTTTTTTATATAAAATGAGTCGTGGACGGTTACCAGAAAGTGCAATACTTGAGGAATTACTAAGAGAAGACGAATAAGAGAGTGAATCAGATCTAAGCGACCAAGGCTCTGAAACTTCCGACCACAACGTTGCAGAGGAACCGAATCAAACTGCTCGGACTCAGAAGAGGATGATTTGCCACTTTCAGAAATATGTTGCTGTTTTACAGGGCGCGATAAAGTAACGCAGTGACAAAAATCTAACATTAACAGAGTGAGACGTCAAGTTCAAAATATTCTCAGGGAAGATGCGGGCACTTATAGGAATGGTGTGGGGGTGACAACATTTACGCAAGCCTGGAGTGTATTCATTTCAGAGAATATTATTGAAAAAGTTGTTTGATATACCAAGAAATTTATTAAAAAAAAGCGCCATCGTATAACAGAATACGAGACTGCAAATTGACAGATGCGGTGGAAATTCGAGCACTTTTCGGATTGTTGTACATAGCGGGATCCTTGAAGACATCACACTCCAATTTAGAAGATTTATATGCAAGTGATGGGACAGGTATACCTATTTGTCCTACCACTATGTTAGTGAAGAGAGTAAAATTTCTACTGAATTCACTGCGGTTTGATGATGTTACTACACGACAAGCTCGTCGTACTGTAGACAAAGCTGCGCCAATAAGAGAAGTTTTGGATATGTTTACACAAAACTGTCTTTTGCCATATTCAGTGGGAGAGAACGTTGTAATCGATGAGATGATGGTTGGCTTTCGAGGAAAATGTCCTTTCCGACAGTACATGAAATCAAAGCCCGACAAATACGGAAACAAACTTTATCCACTAGTAGATGCTGTTATGTTTTACGTTCTAAATATTGAACTTTATGCTGGCAAGCAGCCTAAAGGCCCATGTCACTTAAGAAATGCTGCGGCAGACGTCGTGAGGAAGCTAATAACACCAATTTCTGGCACTGCAAGAAATCTTACCATCGGCAATTGGTATACCAGTGTGCCGCTGATGAACGATTTGGTCAAGGATTATAAGATTTCAGTAGTATATATGTAGCGGTTCTGGATCAGAGTGGGGATGACTTTTTTTGGTATTATTATCTCCTTTCTACGCATGCGCGGGGCGTGGCTTGTAATTTTTTTTTTCTGATTGGTTTTTTTTTGAGAGGGGGCGTGGCTTGTGATATTTTTTTCGACCAATGAGAGGTCGTTATTTTGGATAGGAGTGGGGGTATGACCATATATGGAATTTTTTTTTTTCGAGGGGCGTGGCTTGTGAAATTTTTTTTTTTCGACCAATGAGCGTTCGTTATTTTGGGATAGGAGTGGGGGTATGACCGTATATGGAATGTTTTTTTTTTTGTTGAGGGGCGTGGCTTGTGATATTTTTCTTTTTTTTTTTTTTCGACCAATGAGCGTTCGTTATTTTTGGGATAGGAGTGGGGGTATGACCATATATGGAATTTTTTTTTTCGAGGGGCGTGGCTTGTGAAATTTTTTTTTT
>NW_020438944.1:371733-376447 GCF_000699045.2 Agrilus planipennis
CCGCGTACATCTTTGCAATGGATTTGAGGTCGAGATCTAAGAGATCAGCAACATACAAATTGATGCAAAGCGGTCCCAAGATAGAGCCTTGTGGCACTCCTTGAGAGCTAGTTCTTCTGTCAGAGACTAGACGAGCATGGGCTGTGTTGAGAACGGTGGCTTGTGACCTGTCACTCAGGTAGAAGCTGAACCAGTTGATGGAGTCATCACCAAAGTTGAAAGCCTTCAACTTATAGAGCAGCTTTGAGTGCGACAATGTGTCAAACGCTTTAGAGAAATCCAGCAGGCGTAGTAAGGAGACTTTGCCAGCGTCGTAGGCCCTGAGCGCATCATCTGCAACTAAGCTGAGTGCCGTTGTTGTGCTGTGGTGTACACGAAAACCGGATTGGTGAGCTGGAAGAAGATGGTGTGTATCCAGGAAGTTTTGCACTTGAAGTTGCACTAGCTTCTCAATGATTTTCGACACAAACGGTAGTAGGGTGATCGGGCGCAATTCACTCAGTGATGTGGGTGACGAGACTTTGGGCAGCGGAACAGTTAGGCCTTTTTTCCAGGCTGATGGAAAAATTGCAGTTGTCAGTGATTGATTTATAATGTGCGTGAGTTGGACAAAGCAAAAAGGTAGACAGAAGAGAAACATTTTTCCTGAGATATCATCATCAGCTGCTGAGGTAAGTTTCACAGATCTCACAGCGTTGAAGAGGTCCAGTTCTGAGATAGGTCGAAATTCAAAAGTCGGAATATTCGGCGATCTCATAGCTGGAGGTTCGTCAGGTATTGTAGTCTCAAGCGCAGGTATGCTGTCAATGAAGTGGTCGTTTATGCAGTTCGGATCGAGGAACGGTGGCGCAGCTGGTAGTGATGCCGTTGGTGGTTTTATTCCAATTTGACCAAGTTTAGCCCAGCGTTTTGGGACTGGTAGTTCCAAGAAGTCAGCGAAAAAGATCTCTTCATTTATGCGCATCAAGGTTAAAACTTGTCTACGCACATCATCATAGTTGGACTTCAAGGTCTCTCTTCTCTGGACGTCGCAGCATCTCTTCAATTTCGCACGAAGATGGTCTCTCGTCCGCATGAGTCCTCTAACTTCTCTGGTTACCCAAGGCAGAGAGGTTTGTGAGGACTTCGGTTTCAGAGGTGCGAATTCATCAAAAAGCTCCAAAATGAGATTGGAAAGTAGTGAGACTTTTTCATCAATGTCGTTCAAGGTGAAAATATCATTCCATGGCTTGGATTCGGTTACCTCGTTGAACAAGTCCAAGGGAATGGAGCTCAAGTTCCTGGAGTAGGATAGTTTATGACGTTCGGCTGATGTTGTAAATTTGACTTCACATTGGACCAGAAGGTGGTCAGTCATACCTGTTGTATCAACCGTCCCTGAAGAAATGGTAATCAAGGAGGAAGAGACAAGAATCAAGTCCAAGATGGTAGCTGTGTTGTCAGTAATTCTCGTTGGTGTGTTGATCAGTTGAATTAGATCAACGAAATCAGAAAAATCAGTCACCAATTTCAGGAGAAGACGAGAATCAGAGCCGACGTCGACATTGAAGTCTCCCAGGCAGATGATGTCAGAAGTCAGCATGAGTGTCGGAGTCATGCACTGTTACAAAGACTTGAAGAAAGACAGTGGTGAGTGGCTAGGAGGTCTATAGGCAGTGAAAACGTTGCGACGATTTGGAAACTTCCGTTTATCCAAACTTACTATCGACAGACCAAGCGCTTCAAGATTGGAAGCAGGATCACGAGTGTCAATGATGTTGTACTCAATGTTAGATCTAGCGTAAGCGCAGACCCCTCCATGGCCAAGAAGACGACCATCCAATAGGTTGGTTCTAACACTGTCGCGATCCACTCTCGACAAAACATAACCCTCAATGTAGGCAGCTTGATCAGGAATTTTATTTGTAAGCCAGGTTTCAGAGATAGTGAGAACATCAAAATTGTATGCATATAACAAGTTGCGTAAATCGGAAAGGTGCGGAATCAGCGAACGGATATTTACATGAGCTATAGACAGAGAACTATTGTACAATGTGCCTGGTGAGGGTGAGGTCGTAGAAGGTGGATTTCGGTGCTCGGCTGATGGTCAGATGTTTGGTGTGAGGCTGGACAGGAAGGTCTTCCAGACGTCGAGCGAGGTGAAGCGTTGTTCTGGAGATCTGGCAGTGTGTCTAACAAAAGTTATTCCATTTCGGAGGGTAACTTTGTATAGACTTTTTGCAGCAGCGTCCTTCCTGATGGTGTTGAAGAGCTTCCTCTCGGCCAAGGTGGATGGCTCGTTGACAGAAATCNTATATTTGTTCGCATTACTTGTGTTGTTCCGCCTCGTTTGTATCGACTGTATCTATTCAGTATATCATCCACTGTGTAAATAAATCCCTTTAATCTTCCGTATTGCGATCAGGTCCGTTCGCTCTTCAGACTAGTGCACGGACTGGCTAGAGAACGATTATGGTCGTAAGCGAACGTGATGTATGCTGCAAGCTTCTGCTGGAGGGGAAATCTTTAAAAGACAGCCCCTGAAGGGAGGTAGTGTCGGATTCTTACCGACTAAAACCCCTCCTCGAGCGGGGAGATAAACCCTGTGGACTATTCATCCCCGGGAAGATAGTGGAAAAGCTGGGGATTGGGGATAGGGTTGAGATGGGAAATGGGTTAAGAGTGTGGGCAGAAGGGAGTGTTGGGGAGGAAACCGAAGTAGGTGGTCCATCTCCAATGTACTGGATGGACACTCGCGCTAAAAAGCGATACTATAGGGAGCAAGAAGTGAGCGAAAGGAAGCGGCTGATTGTAGAAGGTGACAGGGTCTTCGGAAACGGTCGTTGGGCTTCGGTGCGAAGTTGGAGAGTGCCGACATGGTGGGGTTGGCGTGGCCTGACACTGTGACCCGGAGATTTGCCGCGAATGTGATTGAAGCCTCAGGGAGAGAAGGTAAACTGGTTTCGGTCAGAATTTGTGTGTTTCTGACGAACCAGGGGTAGTCTAATGCGGAGCGAAGAATCCGCATGTAAGTGCCTTGCAAGGGTTTCAGGCGGCATCCGTACGGTATGTACCAAACGCCCACGAAATCGTGCCTCTTCCTATTCATCCGCCTGTTCAACTTCATCTGCGTCCCAATCACCGAAAACCCTGAACCCGCTACCTCTGTTCGTAGCAATTATTACCAATATTCCTTCCAAGTTCTCAAACCAAAAGGACCTATATGACACCTTAAAAAGCCTCCCAACCTTAGTTTTCCTTTCTTTGACCGTCTACCGAGACAACAAGGCAGTGGTTACCTCCCGTGACCCTGACATTGTTAAAAAACTTAACCCCATCCGGTCCCTACTCTCCGAAAGGATACAAATACGCCTACAGGACAAATCCAAAAAACCTCTCCTTCCCGATCCTACCAGCAACCGGCGTACTCAAAAAACCACGTTTTCTTGTGTTGCCCGTTCCGTAGACCTGAACATATCACCCACTGACATCCTTTCCGCCCTGAAAAGCCAAAACATCGACGCCAAAAACGCCTGGCGTATTAAGTCCAGGCAAACCGGACAAGACACCTTCCTGTTCCGGATAATTTCCAACTGCCCCAAATCTATCGATACACTCCTTTCGAAAGGTTTCACGATGTTTTCTAGGAACTATCGCTGCGAACCATCGCAATCTCCCGGCCCTCAGCCGCTTCAGTGTGGCAAATGTTTCGCATTCGGCCACAATACTTCTTCTTGTCACCAGAAACCGCTCTGCTACCGCTGCGGTCTAAAGCACGATCCTTCCACGTGCACGTCCTCACCTTCCTGTACCAACTGCAAAGGCAAGCACCTTGCCTTTGACAGCAAATGTCCCAAAAGACCAGACCCGAAAACCCTCACTCCCTCTAAGACTGCACCTGTAAAGTGCGTCGATCCTCCCGCCGAAGAGTTATCGGACAACGACGATGACTCTTCTCCCGAACTATCTTCCACTCCAGAACCCGAGCGCTTCACAAGAATCGAAGACGTGATTCGATTCACCTACCTCTGCATGTCTTCCCTTCACCCCAATTCCAGACTAGTCGAAGACGTAGTAGCCCGACACGCCGCTCAATTCTTCAGGCGAAAAGTGTCGTACGTCATGCGCGGCAGTCATGTCCATATATCCATCACACACCTGCAGACACCTAAAACATACTCTCACTCATAAACCCCTACCAATATTATCGGTAGCTCACATCCCCGTTAATTAAATTCACAGACCTGAAAATTTCGACGGTCAACACGTGCGGATGGAAACGAAAAAAGAACAACGTCATTCATACCTTACTCACTGACAAAATACACGTACTCGCGTTACAAGAAACACTGTCCTCGCGTAAAGAAAAATACCACGTGACCGGCTACAACATATACAGAGACGACAAGCTGCTCCTAAAAAGAGGTACAGCATTACTCATACACAACACTATTGCCTCTAGCCGCTTTTTCCTTCCACCCCAGTTCCATGAGCTCGACTGTTGCGCAGTCACGTTGCACACTCGCTCCGGCGACATCACCATATTTTCTTACTATAACAGACCTACCAACGCACTCCCAGTCGAGTTCCTATCCTACATATCGACATTACCAAGAGCCATAGTTCTAGGCGACCTCAACGCGAGACACACATCTTTCGGCGACTCCACCTCAAATAGAAACGGCCGTATTCTTACCAATGCGCTTTTAACCCTAAATTTATTTCGCGTTAGAAA
>NW_020438944.1:380528-395045 GCF_000699045.2 Agrilus planipennis
CGTCTGACTTCATATCTAAGGGAACTCCAACTTTAGATAGCAATGACAACAGGTCATTGGTAGATTCCCGCTCAAAAAACGGAACACCAGAGACGACAAGTTTGACATCTCGGCCTTCAAGGGCGGAGGCAGCAGACGACGCAGTTGGCTGAGCGTCAGGTGGAATAGGGGAGTTGCTCTCAATAATGGCCAGTCTACGGGTGAGGTCAGCTAGTTTCTTGTCAGTTTCATCATGACGCTGAAGAATGTTGTTGTAGTCAGCTGAGAGTCTATCAACCATAGAAGATAGCTCGTCAACCCGGGCTGGGAGACTCTCCAGGACTGTCAACCTTGATGAGATGTCGGCAATGTTGACTAAGCGCTCTTTCGTTACCTATGTTTGTGTTTTAGGATTTATCAATTATTTGTTCTGTTCAATTAGTTGTTTTGAGAATTGCTAATTTTTGTTTGAGCTCCATAGTAATCGCATAAGTATTGATAAACAGTTGTATGTTGTTATAAACAAGTTAGTCGGTTAGTAAATTATAAACAAGTCAGTTGTACTCACACTTTTTACCAATTTATATTATAAAATAAATAACACGATGGTAGTCAGCTTAGTCGCCGCCTTACAGAATCACTAATGAGCAACACAGCCCTCCCAAACCACCTTTGTACTGTCACATGGAATGCCCGTGACATTAAAAACAAATTGATCGAACTCGACGACTTCCTCGATGATCGGTCAATCGGTGTTGCTTGCATCACCGAAACTCACCTTGCTCACAACCACAAACTTTCGTCCCAAATTTCACGGCATACAGAAGGGACCGTGAAAATTCCAGAGGCGGCGGTGTAGCCATTCTCGTTAGGAACTCTGTTAAACACAAGCCTATCCCTTCGGCTACAAACTCTCTAGAAATCGTCGGCATTGAAGTATCTCTAACATCCGGCCCTCTCAAGGTATTTTCCCTATACTCATCCCCTTCAGAGCGTAATCTTACAGAACTACCGCTTCTTTTCCACCAAAACATCCCGATTATCGTCGGAGGCGACTTCAATGCCAAACACCTCTCCTGGGGTTGCCGACAAAACAATATTAAAGGCATATCACTTCTTGCCAAAATTTTGGACTTCAATCTAATAATTGAAGCTCCCAATTCTCCCACATTCATTCCCGCCTCTGCTAGACAGCAACCTGACATTTTGGACATCTTCGTCACGAAAAATGTCAACCTTTCCGCTGAACCAATCGCGCTAGACGCATTAGATTCCGACCACTTTCCGGTTCTAATAGAAGTCGACCGCCCAAATCTTAACCCACCGAAACCAATAACTCCGCCAAATTGACTACATCTCCGTTACATCCTTGAAACTTCTACTTTTAAGTGAACTCCAAATCGCACAAAAGTGGAACTCGAAGAAGCGGTAAATCTCCTGTCAAACGAGATTACCGACGCCATCGAGCTCTCCACATCTTCCCGTCCCAACTCGACTACGACCAAAACACTACCTCCGGATATTCTTGCCCTTCTCAAAAGGAAAAATAGGACTCGTCACCTATGGCAAAAGCACCGCAATCCCATTCACCGTGCCGAACTAACTGCCATACAGCGTGAACTTAAATCTCGCCTTACGGAAGTCCGCAGCGCCTCTTTCGACCATTACATCTCACAGGCAGAAACACACCCCCAAAGTGCTTGGAATGTGATCCGCTCTCTTCGAAACAGAGCTCCTTACCTCCCGCCCCTAAAACAAAACGGTACTGTCTACTTTTCAGATGAAGAGAAGGCGACAGTTTTCGCAGACTCTCTCTGCCTCCAATGCTTTCCACTACCAAGCCCTGTGGATCTCGCCGTCTTTCATGAGCATACCAAAGCCACATCTCAAAAGTTCACCCCCACTGATCCTGATTGCAAGGTTGCCTCCGCCAGTGAAGTTGACCTTACTATCCGATCTGTGAAATCAAGAAAAGCTCCAGGCGCTGACAAAATTTCCAACAGCGTCCTAAAAGCCCTGTCGCCAAAGCACGTTACCGCTCTTTGTAAAATCATAACGGATTCTTCAAAGTCTTGCCGCCAAAGCACATCACCGCACTGTGCAACATCACAAACGCTATCATGCGGCTCCACCACTTCCCATAGGTATGGAAAGAAGCCATTGTCATCTGTCTCCCAAAAAAAGGGAAGCCCCTCAGCTCTCCCCAAACTACAGGCAAATCAGCCTGCTCAGTTCGTTAAAGAAAGTAGTCGAATCCATCTTTCTCGATCGGCTCTTGGACCACGTGGAGCAAAACAACTTTCTCCCTGATTTTCAACACGGTTTCCACAGGCAACACGGCACCGGACACCAACTTCTTCGTGTTACCGAACACATGTCCGATAACCTTAACAAGCGGCGTCACATTTCCATGCACCTTCTTGACGTCCAACAAGCCTTTGATCGAGTGCGGCACGAAGGCCTTATCTCCAAACTCGCCCTTAACATCCCACACTTTCTAGTTGGGATTTTTAGGTCCTTCTTCACAGACAGAAGCCTTCGAGTCCGCGTTGGCTCTGCTCTCTCTGCCAGTAAACCCGTCATAGTCGGTGTTCCACAAGGCTCCAAACTATTCCCTATTCTGTTTAACCTATATTGGGCGGACATGCACTCCCACAATTCACTTCTTACTGCTCTGTACGCTGAAGACATTGCCATTATAAACTTTTCAAATACCATTCTCCAATGTACAGCGAGAATCGATAGGTTTGTGCCCCGGCTCCTAAACTGGTATCGGAAATGGATACTTTCCATTAACGAGATCAGAGGCAATTTTCTTTTCTCGTAGGCTCCGAAAACCTTTCTCCATCATCGTCAACAACCGCCCCATTAAATGGAGCAGCTCCGTCTCCTACCTAGGCGTCGTCTTCGACAGATGCCTAAACTGGCGACACCATGTTACAGCGACCCGCAACAAGGCTCTGGGTGAATTCATGGCACTTAAACCTTTCTTTCAAAATAACACCATCTCCCAAAAGACCAAAATTCGCGCGTTTAACGCAATTATCAGGAGCATTTGCACCTATGCCATTTCCGTCTGGGGCTGCGCTTTTCCCCACCGCCTGAAATTTTAGCAAGGCGCATACATGCGGATTCTTGGCTCGTCAGAAACACACAAATTCTGATCGAAACCGGTTTACCCTCTCTCCCTGAGGTTGGAATCACATTCGCGGCAAATCTCCGGGCCTCAGTATCAGGCTACGCCAACCCCACCATCTCGACACTCTCCAAATTCGCACCGAAACCAAACGACCGTTTCCGAAGGCCCTGTCACCTTCTACAATGAGCCGCTCACTTTTTGCTCATAGCTTCGCTTTTTAGCGCGAGTGTCTATCCAGCACTTCGGAGGTGGACCACCTACTTCGGTGACCTCCACAACACTCCCTTTCACCCACACTCGTAACCCATTTCTCATCTCAACCCTATCCCCAATCCCCAGCTTTCCACATTCTTCCCGGGGATAAACAATCCACAGGGTTTATATCCCCGCTCGAGGAGGGGTTTTATCGGTAAGAATTCGACACTACCTCCTCTCAGGGGGTGTCTTTTGAAGATTTCCCCTCCTCGAGTATAATCTAAACAATGAAAAATCAGAACGCTCCGGCTTCTCGCTAGCTGCACAGCTACCTCTAGCTCTCGTAGCTACCCCTAGCTCTAGTAGCTACCCTTAGCTCTCATAGCTACCATAGCTCACGTAACTACCACTAGCTTCCATAGCTACCACTACCTCTAGTAGCTATCACCAGCTCTCGCTGCTACCATATACGCCACCTATAGTAACGACGACATTCTGATGCAACGAGCAGGCTGCTCGGCAAAAGAATACCGCCACCGCTAATGTAAGAAAGATCGCCGAATCGCTGCCGCTCGACGTCGACATCAAGTCCCTACGGCACGGTATACCACCAGGACTTGAACGCAGTCTTCTAGAACCTAAGAGCTGGCTACGCGCCGAATCTGTGGCTATCCGCTGCCGACACTGCCGTACTGCCAACTACCACCGTCGCGACGCCACGCGGGCCGTCGTCCACCACCTTGTGACTCTTCCCTCGCCCCGATGCCGACGCTCGTTTTCGGGACTCCGTAGTGCGCGAGTGAACCAGACTATTTTGTGTTGTGTATGACTGACAGAGTGATTGTATATCGTTTCCTGTGTTAAGAATGAATGTGAGCGTGAGTATATCTGTAAATATGATGTCCCGCGAATGTATATATATTTGTCCTTATGTATATAATTTGTAATGTATATAGTTAGTTGTCATTTATTTTCTATTCTCTAATCTTTAAATATACTATTAAAACACAAGCGTACCTTCCTGACATGTAAGTTGAACCCATCACTTTTTCATAACTTTTCCGTAGAAGAACTACGTATATGACAATAAAATAACAATCACATCTTGAGAATGGGAAAATATATGTACAAAATGCCCAAAGTATTCTTGCTAACCTTGATGAAATTTCCAATTTTATACTAAAGACAAAACCCACTTAACAGAAGAAATAAATGATACAACAATATCAATCGACAGTTACAACATACACATCAGAGTTGCTTCAACAAGCCGAGCAACAGGAAAGGTACACATCTACACGAGAAGTGATATATGAGACTGTGTAATTGAAAGTTATACACAAATCATGAACTTTTGGTTTCTAGTGGTTAGTGTAGAAATTAACAAAAGTGCAATAATCCTAGGGTGTTTATATAGATCACCTAGTGTATCTAGTGCAACGTTTTGTGAATTCTTTGACGAACGTTTCGAAAAATTGGTAGAAAACACTAAATATCCCATAATCTTAGTGGGAAATTTTAATACAGACAATAATGGGAAAGGAACCTACTCAAAGAAATTGAAAACGACAATTCAATTTAATGGTTGTAAACAGCATGTCGAAGGGTAGTCACATGTAGTACCTAATGACAGCAATAATTTAATAGATTTAGTTATAAGTAATTATGGTACAAATTTTACAGTAGATGTTGTAGATAAGCCAAACTTTAACAACCATTTATTAATTAGTATATCATTAATATTGACAGCAGCACATAAAAGCAAGAATAATATTGTTCGTAGCAAATTAATAGGCATAAATCGGTTTAAAACTTAGCAAGTAATATAGTTTATGATTATAGAATAAATAACTTAAATGCTAAGACTGAAATGTCCTGTGATAACTTTACAAAGATTATTGATACGGCAATGCCAAAAAAAAAACGTATTAAGGTGCGGAAAAACAATAAACCATGGATGAATGAAGGTTGAAGGTTTTGGAGGCAATTGAAGATAGAAATGTGCAACTCAAACGATTTCTATTTACCAAAGAAGTAAAAGACAGGGAACTATATAAAACAATTAGGAATAGAACCCTGTCAATACTGAAAATAGAAAAGGTGAACTACTACAATAGCATCGTACATGAATGCCAGAAAGATGTCAAACTAATGTGGAAAACACGTAAAACGACAACGAATGGAAATAAACAAAAAAATTATTAGGAAATACAAATTAATGGCGACATTGTCAAGCAGAAGGACCAAATAGCTGACAAATTCAACGAACATTTTATTGAAAGTATAAAGAAATAACAAATAATATTGTAGCTAGCACGAGTGTGTTGGTGTGCGATCGGCCATACGTGTGTGTAAACGGCTTATCGATTCGCCGACTAGCCGCGGGCGCTTTCTTTATGTGCGCCGTATTTGTAAATGTGTGTGTCGTACCTGCGTTCTGGGACAGCAGTTAAACAGTTCAAAGTAAAAAAAACTAATCCGAATGTTTCCAGATGGTTCCAGAAAGTAAACAAAAAAATATTTAAAGGANGACTTTGAACGTGCTTTCGACACAATTTGGCATAACGGGCTATTATACAAACTTCTAAAAATTAACCTTCCACCGTTCTTCGTTAAAATAATACAATCATTTCTAACAAACAGACCAACTAAAATAAAAATCGGGAACACACTATCTCGCACATTTGCTCTATCAGCGGGTGTACCTCAAGGCACCGTATTAGCACCACTTCTCTACAACATTTATTGCTACGACATTCCACAACCGCTAGAAAACACTATCAGTCTCGCTCAATATGCAGATGACACTGCTTATTAGGCGACTGGTAACAGCTCGAAAGCATGCAACAACAAAATCAACCGACAAATTCAAACACTGGAACTATGGCTAAGTAAATGGCGCATAAAACCCAACCCTAATAAAACACAACTGGTACTATTCAGACACCCCAACTTACAACGCAGACACATTCTCACCGCGGACGATATTAATGTCAAACTATGAAATGTTCAACTCACGTCTTTTGAAGATTTCCCCTCTTCCACGAAAACATAAAAAAAAAAAAGAGTAGGCTCGGTTTCGGCGGCTGGCGGTCGACGGGTGAACATCGCTCTCGTCTCGGAAGGTGCAGAGGCGGAGGCGGTAACAAGCGCTTCTTCCAGACCACGTTCGTCCGTTCTCGTACCGCCTGTCAGTGCGTTTTACGCACTTGTATAGGACCGTACAACACATTCGTCTTGTTATTGCATTTGAGATCGTATTTAATACTGATTGACGATACAGCCCAGCTGAACATCAGGTAACTTAACTGTCCTTAGGGACCGAGTACGCAACGTCCCTTTGAACTTTCCTATCAACTTCCATCTATTTGTATATTCCTTCACGAATAAGTCCCATAACAACAATTCCCGATATCTGCCACAAACTATTCTTAGAATGGCTTCCCCCAAGAGCCCCGCACTCTTGGAGGGTGTCTCCTTTGCGGAAATAATGACCCGGGCCGACGACCTTCAGGCCAAACTCGCCACCATCCATGCATATCTTAGGCATTGTTCAACAAAAGCATCCCCAACCCCAATGGCTGAAGACATTCCTCCTAGCACTTCAGCCACATCTTCCCAAATTATTACTGGGAATTCCGATCCACCCGCCGCCACCGCCGACGGCTTTATTCAAGCGTCTTCTTCTTCACGGGAGCCCGATCTCCCGAGCCAAGGCTCCAAATCCCCGCCCCCAATTGCCATTCGCCAAAAATCCTCCGCGCAATGGACAGCAACGGTATCACCGCCCGCCGAGCCATTAATACCCAGGATTGCATCCGCGTTTACCCTAAATCCGTTGACGATTTCCGTCGCTTATCTTCCTTTCTCGACGAATCAAAGGTCGAATTTTCCACTAACCAGCTCCAACAGGACAGAGACCTTCATGTCGCTATCCGTGGAGTTTGTAAATCTATTCCCAATGACGAAATCACTTCCGAACTGGCTTTAAAAGGCTTTTCTATTCGGGGCGTCCACCGTATGTCGAACAATGACAATTTTCGATCCTGGTAAGCTCTGCGGGCTCAATGTCAAAGTTGAGCCTAAAAGAGCATCAGAAGACGTCCCAGAAGGCCGCCGTTACATGAAACTCTTTCATACGGCCAGCTATTTCCATGCAACCTGGGTCTGCTCCTTCTGCGGCCGTAACCATGTTACCGCCGAATGTAAGTCCAAGGACAGAAAGGATGCCACCCCCACCTGTGCCAACTGTAAGGGCAACCATCGTGCCACTTACCGCGGCTGTCCCTAAGTTCCTAAGAGAACCGCACCCTCCGCGAAGGCTATCACCCCCGCCCTATCCTTAACAGTCCCATAGGTTACTCAACCAAGTCTCAATGCCGATACCCCAAAAATCTTACGCCAGAGCAGTAAGATCACCACCCCCACCCCCTCTGTGTTTAAGACAACCGCATCCTTAGAACAGAAACTTCAGGCTATCGTCAAAACGATGTGTTTAGATTTTATATTTACTATAATAATAATAATGTCTTTATTGCTCTTAAATTCACATAAATAATTACAACTATACAACAAACAATTATATACAACTATTCAAATAATGAATTGAGCAAGGGAGTACGCCTCATGCAAAGCATGATTTTCAGGCGGTCCGAATAGAATAGATAAAATGCAGTATACGCGTAGAATAGAAATGACCAACAAGTCGATTGCAGATACAAAAGATAACTAACAGAAGTTAAGAATAATATATGGTACATAGATAGTTAAAAAGACAATTGATAGGATTGACAAATAAAAGAAATTCAAACGTTATTTAGAATAAAATCTCTCACGTTAGTTTTGAAACAGGCAATGCTCAGGTTTTTAAAATCGCGAGGTAAGAGATTATAGTAGTGAGGGGCAAGATAGGAAAATGCCGCCTCAAATCGCGTAGTGCGATGTATCGGAGCGACTAATAGCGACGAAGCAAATCTCGTAGTGAGAAGAGATTCTGGACGAGTCTCGTTCATCAAAGCCAGGCGGTTACGAAGGTAGACAGGGTTTCCGGATATCAGGATGGAATGAACCAATGTACANTTTACAAAGATTATTGATACGGTAATGCCAAAAAAAAAAACGTATTAAGGTGCGGAAAAACAATAAACCATGGATGAATGAAGGTTGAAGGTTTTGGAGGCAATTGAAGATAGAAATGTGCAACTCAAACGATTTCTATTTACCAAAGAAGTAAAAGACAGGGAACTATATAAAACAATTAGGAATAGAACCCTGTCAATACTGAAAATAGAAAAGGTGAACTACTACAATAGCATCGTACATGAATGCCAGAAAGATGTCAAACTAATGTGGAAAACACGTAAAACGACAACGAATGGAAATAAACAAAAAAATTATTAGGAAATACAAATTAATGGCGACATTGTCAAGCAGAAGGACCAAATAGCTGACAAATTCAACGAACATTTTATTGAAAGTATAAAGAAATAACAAATAATATAGTAGCTAGCACGAGTGTGTTGGTGTGCAATCGGCCATACGTGTGTGTAAACGGCTTATCGATTCGCCGACTAGCCGCGGGCGCTTTCTTTATGTGCCTGCGTTCTGGGACAGCAGTTAAACAGTTCAAAGTAAAAAAAACTAATCCGAATGTTTCCAGATGGTTCCAGAAAGTAAACAAAAAAATATTTAAAGGAAGAGACGATCGGCGAAAGGAGAAGAAATAAATTGACCATTGGAGAAGTGATCGAGAAATAAATTGATAGTGATAGCAGTGAAATAAATAGCGCAGTGAATAGTGATATATCAACAGTAGGGAAAATAAATAGAATAATTCATAACCTAAGTTTAGTAATAATTTAATAGTGTTTTTAAGTTCTTTAATAATTAGTGTAAATAAGTAGTTCCTGTCGTTATCAGTCTAAGAAGTTAATTTTGTTAAACCCACGAACATTACAACTGCTGTCAGGTGTGGGGTTGAATAAAAGACATTACACTGGCAAAGAATTAAAAATTAAATTAAAAGTACTCCTTCCTAAAATACTCGACGTCTGTTGAAATAAGTGGAGTGATTGACAGATATTGTAGGAATCTAATCAGTGAGCAGAAATGCAAAGAGCAACATCTACTTTATCAGAATGCCAACTGAGAATGAGACTGACAAGAATGTTTTTTTACTTGGGACATGTTGTATCAGCGAAGGGCGTGGCCGTGGATCCAGAGAAGATAAAGGCCGTGAAGGAATGACCAGTGCCTGAAAAAGTGCACGACATAAGAAGCTTGGGATTTTGCATGTATTAACGTCGCTATGTTTATGGATTTGCCAATATCGCCAAACCTTTGACACGTTTAACCGAAAGTGACCGCAAATTTCATTGGGATTCGGATTATCAAACTGCATTTGAGACTTTGAAGCTTTAATCACAGCCCCCGTACTGGTTTATCCTCGGCCCAATGGAATGTTCATTTTGGACACCGACGCCAGCAATGTGGAAATGGGAACCATTCTTTTGCAGTTACAAGATGGCTAAGAGAAGGTAATCGGCTATAACAGAATGAAGATTCGGGCTGTAGGGCCGTGGTGTATGTGAACTATTCCCTCCAAACGTTTCGTCAGCTTCTGCAGCTGACATCCTCAGTGGTAGTGCTGCGTTGACAACCTGAACGTAGATTATATCTCGAAGCCTCGACAGGGACTGGGTGCGACAATATAAAACACGACCCGGACTTGAAGAAGGTGATGGAATGGAAAAGAGACGGAAAACGACCAACGTGGCAGCAAATTTCTAACTGTACCCAAGTATTAAAATCGTTAAGGGCTCAGTAGGACTCAATGGTTTTGGAATATGGCATCCTGAAGCGTATTATTGAATCTCTAGACGGAGAGGAAGATGGGAAGCAACTGGTTATTCCTCGAAACAAGGTTAGAGAAGTGTTGCAGTATCTTTATGATGGATCATCTGGTGGCCATTTTGAAGTGAATAAGACGCTTGAGAATGTTTGAGGTAGATTTTATTGGGTGAACTACAAGGAAGATGTTAAGAATTGGTGTACCACCTATGCTGCGAGTAATGGACCACAGAAATGGCCAAGGGCGCTATTTGTCTTTATTTTTAACGCCATACCGTTGATCTATCGACGAAACGACTGGCCAAACACCTGCCAGTGTCCTTTTTGGAAGGGAGTTACGACTACCTTGTGACTTCAAATTCGGCTGTAAACCAGAAGAAGACTTGGCTGGAGAAGATTATATTACCAACCTCCGAAGCCACGAAGCGGTTCGTCTACATACACAGATTGCTAGTGATGAGATTAAAGAAAACTACGATATCAAGGCTACAGCTGGTGGTTACCAAACTGGAGATCTTGTTTGGTTGTGTAATCCTCGTCGTTGCCGTGGACTATCACCTAAGATCCAACAGAATTGGGAAGGACCCTGTGAGATAGTGAAGAGGATTAACAACGTGATCTATCGAATTAAGAAAACACCAAATGGGAAGCCGAAGGTAGTCCATTTTAATCGCTTGGCTCCATTCGCCGCTGCAAATGAAGAGGAAGCGCGGGCCAGATTCTTAAGAACTATTCCTTTCGAGCCGACATTCGAAGAGTTCATGAAGGAAGGCCTTCATGTTAACAGTAGATTTGGAGTGACGCAAGAAATCCAATGAGACCTCTTTGCTATATCTAAGGAATATTCTCTGACTCATTGCGTTTCAAAGGATCTCAGAATGAGCCGTGGTACCGCGCCCGAGTTCAAACGCAGATTTGACGGTTTGATCTTGAAGACCAAGTACAGAAGGGAAGAAGACTGTTGTGGCTGCCTGACGGACAACGCAATATCAATAATCTAGTAACTAGAGGAAGATGCTCTGACAAACCGACTTGTAGGGACGTAGTAATGAAACTCTGCGGACATCTTCTGGAGAATAACCTACAAAAGCTGGCTATTCCGATGCTTGGTTGTGGACTGGACAACCTAAATTGGAGGATTATACGGAACATGATTGAAGTCCTATTTCGCCGTACTGAAATGGACAGTTTGGTTTGCAGTAAAAAACAAACCTCCAATTTATTACCACAAATCGAAATACGCCCCTTTCGACGGAAAGCCCATTAGTTGGTACAGCTTTCATGATTCCTTCAAAAACTTGGTACATGATAATGATGAATTGATCCCAGTACATAAGTTTTACTTACTTCAAAATGCTTTACAAGGTCCTCTAAAATCTATTACCGAAAATCTAAATGCTTCTGAAGAAAACTATAAGGTAGCTTGGGATTCTTTAAAGCAAAGATTTAACAAATCACGGCAAATTTATGTTTATTACGTGTATTTACGTAAGATCCACGGACAATTTCGGCAATCATCTAACAAACCTAGTATGCGCTAAGTCACGAGTGGCTCCTATAAAAACCATTTCTTTGCCTAAGTTAGAATTATGCGCTACGAAATTGCTCGCAAATTTATTTTTATCATGTACCAAGGCATCTAATTTACAATTTGATAATATTTATTTTTACATTACTTTTTTTCTTTTTTTCTAGACGCAACAATATTAATGTGGAAATTGGAAAGAAAAACACTCATGGGTGGACCAGAGTGAATTTGGTAAACATTCTAAAGTACTTTCATATATACAATAAGTTGTAAATAATGTTTATCAACTTAAATGTGAACTTTTTTCAGGTCGGACTTATTTTAAGTGCACTATATGTGGAAAAAACTATAAGTGTGGACATGTGTCAAAAACCATGAAAAAACTGACGTGAGCTAAATTAAAGCAAAAAGTCTGAAAAATACAGTAAATATATTCGATGCTTTGACTAAAGCAAATAATGTAAACACTAGATAGTAGAACTAAAAACTGCAATGTTCATATTAAAGCATGACTTGCCAATTGCGCTGTCCGATCATTTAATTGATTACGTGAAAAGTCCCGATAGAGACAAAAATGTGATGGAAAAAGTAACGTGCAATAGAACTAAATGCACGGCCCTCATTCAAAATGTTATTGGCAAAATTTTGAATTTTTGGTAGAAATGTGATTTTTCTACATATAATGAAATAAATATTAACCAATTCAAAAAATATATATACAACTTTCTTGTATAATAGTAGACTAGGTTCTATTACAGAATTTAATTATATTTTGGAATCAGAAATTTTTCCACAAGTACCTTTTTACAACTAAAAATGTAATTCAAAACTAGATCAATTAACTAAACAAACTTATTTTATTTAACTTTTATCTACATATTTAAATTAAATTACTATATTAATAACATATTTAATAATCAACAAATTATGGGTCAACCGGGTAAACGGTTCATGATTTCTTTCTTTTTTCTACCAATGTATATAGAAGAGGATGGATCGTTATTCATCACTGACAAAATGTCGTCAGTTGCATTGATCCCACTTCGGAGTAGATAATTAATGAAAGTATATACAAACAACGTCTGTTTAAGAAAATACTACAAATGGCGATGTAGTATGTAGATCTGTAGTACGATGCTACATTTTAGGATTACGTATGCTTCAACAAGGTCCACTTGTGTGGATATCTACTTGCTGAAAACGAATCCCGGCGTAACCAACCTCAACGTGATAGGCACGTTAGCTTAATCGAATAAAATAATTCGAAGTGGTCTGATGCGATCCAAAAAGATCGAAATCGCAATCCGCGTCTGGCAGTTTCGACAGAATACAGAGGCAGCATGAAAGATAAAATACATGCCATACGTTTTAGAGTGATTGTAATCTCTCGGAAATGTTACAGATTAACTTTCTTAAACCAGATTGCCACCTAAGTGAGTTCAACATTACCTGAGCGATTAATTTTATTATTAAGGCATAATAGGTGTAATTCTGACTAATTGCAACTCTTACAAAATGTTCAATTAATAAATAATTGTATCCTCTATTAATCTTAAGTTAATTCCCTCTTTTTTTCTGCCGTCTTTCCACTTCATGAAACTGATCACTTACGTTAGGTATTTCTTTTTTTCTTTTTCTCCTAATTGTGTTCGTGATGAGTTTTTCTAACCTTCAATAACGATTATTGAACATACACTATTTTCAAATCAAATTTCGTTACTTCTTTGTCGAAAAATAGTTTACTTAAAGTCGTTTATTGGCCAGAATGCTAATACTGGTTTTTACTGATGGCAGCGAAAGTATTCTAGGCTTTCCTTCCAACCTTTCCTTTTATCACTATCTTTTCTCTGTCACACCGTCGTTTTCATCCCCGTTTCACTTTTTTAAAATTTTCACGATCCAGGTAATGGTTTTTTAAATTTTTAAAGGTTTGTTACTACCACCATCATTATCATCATAAGGTCGTCAGTCCCAAGATTGGTTGAACACGTATCTTCACCCTTTCTTATCTTGAGCTAATCTTCGCATTTTCCTAAAACTAGAACAACCCACATCCTTGACTATTTGCGAACAGTAATCTAATCTAGGTCTACCTCTACCCCTCCTAACATCCGTTTCTGCCTTTAATGTGTCTTTGCCTAAGAAGGTCTCCTACTAATCTATCTCGCTTACTTTCTTACTGATTTCCATAGAGTCCTCTGTTCTCCTACTCTTTCTAATACCTCTTTATTTCTTATCTTCTCTATCCACGGTATCCTCATCATTCGTCTGTAACACCACATTTCGAACGCTTCTAACCTTTTCTTTTCCGCCGCGTCAACTACCCATGTTTCGCACCCGTACAGAGCCGTACACCTGACATACACCTTTAACAACCTTTTTCGAATTTCTAAATTAACCGTTCGCTAGCATAGAATTGACTTTTTCTTATTGAAGGTGATTCGGCCCTGCGCTATCCTTTGCTTTATATCCCAACTACTCCTTTCGTCCTGACTTATCTGGCTTCCTAGACACCTAAAATCGGCCACTTCTTCTAATTTTTCGTCTCCTATCTTTATATTCGCTCTTTCCCTACTTTTTGTTCCCTTGCATACCAGTATTTTTGTTTCTCATCTCTAAAACTGCATGTTTCTCTTTCTACAAACTAAGTGTTACACTTCTATAATTGTAACTTATTCCTACATTTTTAAGTATATTTAACATCTTGTCCCATTTAACATTGTCAAAAGCTTTCTCTAAATCTACAAATCCTATGTACGCACTCTTTCCTTTTTCTATCGTTTTCTCTATTGTTACCCGTAAAGCTAGAATGGCCTCCCGCGTTCCT